>NC_022014.1:78839911-78856644 GCF_000317375.1 Microtus ochrogaster
ACCAGTGTCAGCAAGACGCCTCATAGGAAGCAGGGACATTGCCCTAGGGCCACAAGGGCTGTGCTTGTACTTGGGCAGGAGTTGTTACCATAACCAGAGAAGGGGCTGGGCGCCAGGCCGTCAGGGCTGGGTGTTACAGTGGTTGGGGCAAGGATTTGGAACCAAACAGTCTGGGCCTTGGTTCTGGTTTTGCTCAGCCTGTCTGTTCCTCAGTTTCCTCTTCTGTGAAGTAGGCGTTGCCAGAGCACCCTTGTGTTAAGTGAGTTTAATTGCTTTGTTTTTATTTATTTATTTTTTTAGATTTTTTTTTTTGTGTGTGTGTGTGTGTGTGCCTGTGTATATGTGTTTTGCCTGCATGTATGTATGGGCACCACACACCGGCTCCTGGTACCTCCAGAAATCAGAAGAGGGCACCACATCCCCTAGAACTGGAGTTAGGGACCTTGTGTCCCACCATCTGGGTGCCGGGAGCAGCTTCTGTGTCCTCTGCAAGAACAGCAGGCACTTCTAACTGCTGCCCCGTGTTTAATGGCTTCTTATGGGCAGCATCCCGTACCAGGGTTTGTCCTGTCATGACCTCGTTCTCACAAGGACTCACAGATGGGGGCTGTCCCCACTCCACAAGCGAGGAAATTGAGGTCTCCAGGCATCGCCAACCTAAGCGTATCCCAGAGGGCATCTTCCAGGGACGGTCAAGGTCTTGTCCTGTCCGCTCCTGGCTGGGTGGCTTGAGGTGACTTTGCCTCTTGGTGTCTCAGTTTCTTTTCCTGCCATTAGCAGTTGTGGTGGGTCCCCAAACCCAGTAAGACAACCGAGGTGCTGCATAAGGCCACTGAAGACCAGCTATGGGAACATCCGGGGTTGGACTTCCTAGTCAGAGTGAAACTCCCCTCCTTCAGCGTTGCTTGGGGCCTGCTTGCTTCTCTGGTGAAACCCAGGCACACACAGGAACAGAATAGCCACACCCAGCTGTGAGCAGACCTGGACCTAGGTACCTGTCCTGGGCTGCAGCCTCGTCCAGAGTCTTCCTGCCACTCCACCTCCAGCCCCCTGAATGAACAGCATGTTCTTAACCAGTTACCCAGCCCAGTGCCAGGTCATTTTGTTGTGGCTTTTTCCTACCTGCGCCCCAGTGTCGGGTGTCAGGCACACAGAGAGGACCAAGCTGCTTGGGCCAGAAATCTGAGCTTACCACACCCAGTGCCTGGCAGAGCCATCTAGCTGACCAGGTAGGTGTGCCCTCTCCTCCTGTGGCCCTGAGCGGCTTCCTGGGGCTTTCTTCTCAGCCCCTGACAGATACTCCAGACTCTCCCAAGGCCTCGTGCTTAGAGAAGTCCTTCCCAGCTGAGTGTTGGAAAGGCCTCCAGCCTCTCACAATCTGACAGGGACTTGGGCTGATATTACAGTCTTGGCAGCTCCTGTCCATCTTCGCTCACCTTTTGCTTCTCCACATCAAAAGAGCCCATTGTTCTTGGCTCCCTCAGCAGCGGTCACCTGAGCTCAAGGTGCAACACAGGACAGGGGCTGGGGAGATGAAGGGGGAGCTGCCACGCTTCCGTCACCGCCTAGTTCAGCCCTGAGCTGGAGTTCTCTGGGGTCTGGGAGTCCCATACTTCCAGTCTCCCCGAGGCTGTACCTGCTGCCCATGTGGTGCTCTGAATTATAGGGGAGACCCCATGGTACCCTGTGGGCATCTCGGAGAAAAGCCATCTACATTCATCCTTTCAGGGCCCTAAACAAGGTCAGGCAGTTACCATCCGTGGAGAACTTAGGGGAATCCGAAGCGTGAAAGGCTAAAATCAGTGTTATGCTGGGAAGGGCCAGCCAGCGTGGAGCAGGGACTGGGCCGAGGATGTCTGGGATGGGATGGCTTCCTTCTCTTACCTGGTTTCCCTAGGGCTCGCCCTGGCTTTCTAGCTCTTCCCTTGTTCTTCTCTTGGCTCTGTCAGCCTTCCTGGCAGAACCGCATCCTTCTCCTTGTCCCAGCTGGGGCCATTGAGTCCTCCACACCCCCTCCTCATAGAGCTCCCTGTGCTCAGGACCAGCCTTGCCTCTTCATAGGAGCCTTGACCTAGGGAGTGGCCGCCCACCTGGGCCCTGTCCAGAAAAAGTCCTGTGGAGTTTACGTCCCTTATTTTGCTTCTGAGGGAACAGTGTTGTCATCTGGACAAGATGCCCTGGGGGGGGGATACTGCAGCCAGCCAGCCTGGGGACAGTTGCTCTCACACTGGGTGAGCAATCCCCCCCACCCCCACACACACTGTATTCCCAAGATGCCTCGTGTTCGGTCCAAGAATACTCCATGCAGGGCATGATGGGTATCATCCCGGTGGGGCTTGGTGAGCCTGTTCTAAATTGACCTTTGGAAGAACCAGGAGAGGATGGCAGGGAGGAGTGGTCAGGTGTCCACCAGACTGCAAAGGAAGCGAGGAATGAGTTGTGGGTGATGGAGGGGGATGCCTGGGCTTTGCAGCAGGATGGGAGAGTCCAGCGAGACCATAGGAGAACGTTAAGAGTTGATGGGATAGCATACAGCCTCACATCTGTTCTTCTTTGACTTTATATCCCTGCTGATGAGAACACAAAATAATCTAGGATGGTGTGATGTGTGTTGGTCCAGTAAGAATAGAATAGGAACAGCCGGACAGCGGTGGTATATGCCCTTAATCGCGGCACTCGGGAGGCAAAGGCAGGCAGGTCCCTGTGAGTTTGAGGCCAGCCTGGTCTACAGAACAAGTTCCAGAGCTGTTACAGAGAAACCTTATCTTTAAAAAAAAAGCCCTTTTGGGCTGGAGAGAGGTCGCTCATTGGTTAAGAGCATTGGATGCTCTCCCAGAGGTCCCAGTTCAGTTTCTAGCACCTGAAGTGCAGCTCGTAGCTGCTTGTAACTCCAGTTTCAGGGCATCTGGCATCTTCACAGAGACATGAGTTCCTGTGAGTATGTCTGTGTGACACATGTGTGCATTGCCCCTGGAACTGGAGTCAGAGATAGTTGTGAGCCGCTATGTGGGTTCTGGAAATCGAACCTACCTGCTTTGTCTGATACTAAGTCTGTAAATTCAGGTATATTTTGCGCTCCTGACACGTCTCAGCCGTAAAATGAGCTCTTGGAAATAACCTGGCTCTAGCACCTGTGGTGGTGTTTGCCTTTAATCCCAGCCAGCAGCCTGGTCTACAGAGCGAGTTCCAGGACAGTCAGAGCTACACAGAAAAGAAAGAAAATACCTGGCTCTGCTTTAAGAGTTTGAGACGGGCGGCTGGAGAAATGGCTCAGAGATTAAGAGCATTGCCTGCTCTTTCAAAGGTCCTGAGTTCAATTCCCAGCAACCACATGGTGGCTTACAACCATCTGTAATGGGGTCTGGTGCCCTCTTCTGGCCTGCAGGGATACACACAGACAGAATATTGTATACATAACAAATAAATAAATATTAAAAAAAAAAAAAAGAGTTTGAGACGTCCAGCTGAAGGTTTGCAGTTGGCTGGCAGAGCCCTGCCCTGTCTCTTTGGAATTCAGGCTGTTTCAATAAAGATACTTGAAATGGGGTTCCCCGTGGTGGCACTGAGGGTACATTCTTTACTTATTCATTTGTTTGTTTTTTAATTTTTTGCGATAAGGGTCTCACGAAGCCCAGAATTTACTGTATGATGAGGCTGCCCTTGGACCCCTAACACTCCTGTCGCCTTCCTTTGCCCTGAGTGCTGGGGTTGCAGTTTTGTTTTTTTTTTTTTTAATTATTTTTATGTGTATTGGTGTGAAGGTGTCAGATCCCCTGAAACTGTTGTTACAGACAGTTGTGAGCTGCCATGTGGGTGATAGGAACTGAACCTAGATCCTCTGGAAGAACAGCCAATGTTCTTAACTGCTGAGCCATCTCTCCAGCCCCTGGGGTTGCAGTTTGAATCCCCATTTAAGTTGATGGAAAAATAAGGGAACTTTAACAGTTGGCTCCTTGGTATGGCAGCTGCCACACTGCAAGAGAGGAAGGGCTATGGCTGCTCTCAGGGCTGCTCAAGGTGTGGGGCCTCCTACTGGGTTCAAGCTCCTGAGGGCATTCCCAGCCCCCACCCCTCCCAGACAGTCCCCCAAATTCCACATTCCAAAGGCTTTGGCCTAAACTGTCCCTGCCTGTGGTGAGGAGCAAAATGCTCGTTTCTGGAACCTTCTCCAGGCCTCTGACTTCTCCAGGCTTCAGCAACCTGAGATCAGCCAAGGCCCAGCTGAGCCCTGCAAGAGCTTGTCCCACCCACACAGCCAACCTGTGTGAGTTCTATGCTCTCCTTTTTCTAAGAAATGTTTGCATTCCAGACACTCAGCTATCTACTCAAGGCTCTTCCAGGGTCCGCATTCTTCACATAGCTGAGCTGGGACTGGGGCTGGCTGGGGGCCTCTGACTGGGTCCCCTCTGGGTGCCTGCTTTCCTGGCTGACCCTCCAGGTACGGGGCCCTTTACAAGGCTGAGTGTGTTCCTGCCCCATCCACCCATTCAGCCCCAGGGATTCTCCAAGGAGGCTTTTGTTGGAGTTCCCCCTGCCTGACCTCCTCCCTGGAGCCTCTGGGCTGGACTGTGGGGAGGTGCAGCCCTTGCTCCAGCTCTGAGGCCTGTTGTCACCAAAGCTTATCTCTGTCCTGCTTGGAGGCCTGATAGGGGCGCTCAGGAAAGCCGACCAGAGGGCCAGAGAGGCCGCCTCGGCACCCTTCTCCACATCGATTTAGCTAAGAAACTGAGAGGTGACTGATTGCCATTCCTGTACTCAGCTCCTTCCCAGTTCTCCAGAATCTGTGCCCCTGGGGGTAGGTAGCTGGTTAAATGCAGAGCCCCCAAGTCTCCTGAGGGATGCTTTGTCCTTCTGTCTTTCACACCCTCTCAGTCTGTACTTCCTTCCACAGATACCCAGAGCTTCGGGCAAGCACCTGATCACCAGTGCTGCTCTTGTTCAGAAACCCTGGGAGTGAGACAGCAACCCCTCGGGAATGCTCTCCAGCCGCTGGCTGTTCATTTTAAAGCTTTTAACCATAGGCGATTTCATGCAGATAAATAACCTGAAAAGCTCTATCTGCACGAGCACGTGTGGGAGTGTTGGTGCGATGTGATCCAGTCACATCTCTGTTTTTTTCACAAATTATATATAACCAGGTGTAGTGGCACGCCCCTTTAATCCCAGCATCAGGGAGGCAGAGGCAGGGGGATCTCTGGCCAGCCTGGTCTACATAGTGAGTTCCAAGGCACCCAGAGGTACATAAAATAGAGAATCCCTGTATCTCCCCACAAAAAATTACATATATGTGAATTTATATGTGTGTGTTATGTGTATAGTTAAATGGCTTGTGAGCTCACACGTGGGTGCTTGTGTGGAGGTCAGGGGACAACTTTGTCAGTTCTCTTCTCACCTTTCTCTGGGTGCCAAAGGTCGAATTCCGGTTTTGAGCAGACCCAGGAAAAGGCTCCTACCGACAAACCTGACCACTTGACTTTGATCCCCGGGACCCACAAGAGGGACGGAACGAAAAGACTTCTTCCATGGGTTGTCCTCTGACCTCTGAATATGCCCATAGCCCTCGGGCACCCCCCCCAGCTGCCCACATAGACACACAAAATAAATAAATGTGAAGTGTTTGATGAAAAGGGACTGAGCTAAAGCATTGTAACTCCAGGAATTTCCTGTCGGGGAAGACGGCTGAGGAAAACACGATGGCATGGGGAGTCCAGAGCCAGGCCAGGACGCCAGGACGTCCTCAGACCACAGGGCGGGCGGGCCTGGAGCTGTGACATCTCCAGGCCTCCTTATTAAGGAACCGTTGTCTCCAGGAGTTCACCCTCTACCCCCTCCAGCACCTCCCAGAGACTCAGAGGCTGGAGTGTGACCCAGAGTGCTCTCGGTAGAGGCACAAGCTCCTGGAGATTGTCAGGTGGCCTGGGTGAACTCACAGGAGTGGCCGTGTGGCTAGGGGTGTAGACTACAGAAATAAATGACCCCAGTCCTCTGTGTCTGGGAAGAGCCAAGAAGGTGCAGCGCTCTGTTCCCCTTTTCCTGCCATTCCTATTGAATCGTTCCTATTGATCTGCGATTCCGCAGCCCGGCCCAAACCCTAGGGTCACAGGCCCAACCCCCATGGCTCTCATTACAGACGGTGGAGCATGGCTTCCCTCACCAGCCCAGCGCCCTTGGCTACAGCCCTTCGCTGCACATCCTGGCCATTGGCACCCGCTCTGGAGCCATCAAGCTGTATCCTTTCCAGTGCCTGCTGCCACGGGGAGAGGCCAAGGTGGGGTCTGGGGCATGGGGTGGGTGAGATCTGGAGGGGTCCCTGCTTGATCTCAGGCAATTGGTCCAAAGACAGGGCAGAGCTTAACATGGCAAGCAATGTGTCCTTCGCTGGGGCGGTTGGGGGAGGAAGGGGGAGGAGAGGGTTATTTCCTGTTCTCTGACTGCTCGGGTCCCCCTCCTAGCCGGAGGTTTCAGGACTTGAGCTAGACGTGATTGTGGGCCCTTTGTGGCTAGCACCTTGTCTAGAGGAGTCGGGCTTGGCCTCAGCATCTTTTCCTTCTGCCTTGATAGGATAGGGGGCTAGGCTAAAGGCAGGAGGTCCTAAAGGAGTCTGTGCCCTTTCACTGTGTAAGAGGTGACTAGTAAGTCATGGAGGATGCCTTCCCAATGTGCCACTCAGGCGACAATGACAACGGGATTTGTGGGAGCGTATCTCAAAGACTGGTGGGCACATTTCTAGGGAGGCCTGGGCTCTATTTCTCTGCTGCCTTCAACTCTGTGCCCCTGCCAAGAGCTAGTTTCACGTGACCCATCTTGTCCCTGGGAATGGTGCAGGTATCCATCCCCTCAGGAGCCCGCTCTGACGGCAGGGAGGAGATGGGCAATACATTTTTAATCGTTCACGCTTCTCCTCCATAAGAGGCTGGAGCCTGCAGGTGAAGGTGAAATGACCTTAGGTGAGCAGTGGGGTTAGCACTTGGGCAGCCACACACATCCCTGAAAGGGGATTGGTTAGCAGAAACAGGCCCTCCCTGACCCATGACTAGACATCACCTAGCTGTGCAGTCTTTTGTCCCCTACACTGTGTGGCTGGGATACCAGTGGCTCCACCCTGGGGACAGCTCCTCTAGCCGGCCTGAGATGAGCTGGGCCCTGAGTCCTAGACAAAGCCCCTCACTTCTGATGTGTGACTACCTGAGCTGGCACCTCCTCCCACAAAGTCCTCCCCCGAGTCCAGGTGCCAGGTGGGCTGGGTTAGTGTGTACACAGGAGGCCAGGGGCCCGAGCCCTGCAGCAGCCAGCGCTAGTCCAATGTTCCTCCAGCTGGTTAATCATTACCAGCCAGAATCACATCTTGGTTGCTAGTCGCTGGTGCTAAGACTCAGGGCAAAGCTGCTGGGGGTGCCCCCCCCCACCGTGCCCCATGTTCTGGCAGGTGCCACCAGGTGACAGGTGATACGCCTGTTGTTACAGCTCAAGTTGCAGGGGAGGGGGGAGGAGGGGGCAGTCTAACTGTTGCCAGGATGGGGAGTTTTACCTTTCTGGGGAATTGCCCCTGACCTGTCCTGCTGGGGGAACTGTCCCCAGGGTCAGATCACTGACTGAGTGCACCTGGGGCGGGGCCACTGCTATCTCCCCCGCATCCCACGCCCCTAGACGTTTCACCACACAGGCACTTGCCTGCAAGCGCTCCTTGCCACCCAGGCTATGGACCACTAGGTTTGGGGAGGGCTGGTGTCCAGCTTTCTGAGGTTTTCCTGAGCCTTCTAGATATGGCGCCCCTGGGGTAGAGTTCATGGGGCTTCACAAGGAAAACAACGCAGTGATGCAGATCCACTTCCTGCCTGGTCAGGTGAGCACCTGCTTGGGGAGGGGCCATGGAGGGGAGGGGCCTCCATGATGCTAGGTGGGGCTGGGCTTGGCCTGGGGTTGACCCTGGGTTTGGTGCTCGTGGAACACCTAGGACCCCCCTCTCCCCCATTTGTCCACTGGAGGCTCAAGGCCACCCTGAGAACCACAGAGGGGTGTTTGTCCTGGGGCTTCTTAAAAAACCCAACACAGGCTGGACTGCCCAGAAAGGAGAGGCCTTGAAGAATGTTGGCTCTTTAGCAAGCCAGCTCCCATCCCCATTCTCTCCTAGTGTCAGCTGGTCACTCTGCTGGATGACAACAGCCTGCACCTATGGAGCCTGAAGGTCAAGGGTGGGGTGTCAGAGCTGCAGGAAGAGGAGAGCTTCACGTTGCGTGGTGCCCCAGGGTAAGGGTGGTGGTCCCCCCTTGCTTTCCTGGCCCCTCCTTACCTTATTCTCCCCCAGTTCTAGGGCGGACTCATCTCTTGAGAGTCCTGTTGACTGATTGGCAGTGCCTAACTTGTGTCCAAGCAGCAACCTCATGCTCAGGGGCCCGTCCCAAACTATGGTGGGCTGTGCCCTCCCATGCCCACACCCTCTTGTGTACAGGAGTGCTAGGTCTTTCTCTTACCCCACAGCTCATGTGCCCTGCCACCTGGCTCCCAAAGTAGTAGAATATAAACCCACCAGGATACTCAAGGCCCTTATGGGCCTGTTTTCCCTAGACAAGATCTTCCGGGGGCTGGCAGAGATTCCGGGAAGTCCTGGGGTCCCACCTGTCCAGACCTCGGACATCTCACCAGCTGTCCCTGTTCACAGGGCTGCTCCCAGTGCCACACAGATCACCGAGATCCTTCCCCACTCCTCCCGAGAACTGCTCTACCTGGGCACCGAGAGCGGCACCGTGTTTGTCGTGCAGCTACCAGGCTTCCGCACGCTGGACGACAGGACCATCAGCTCTGAGGCAGTGCTGCAATGGTGAGCTCCAAATGGGCCGTGGCCTTCTCCAGGTGGCTTCCAGCATAGGCTCAGTTTGTCATTTTATCCCTTGGAAGTGTGGGGGCCTGGAAGAAATACCCTCAACTTTCTACCCACCTCTACCAATCCCAGATTGCTTATCCATCAGCCTCTGTCTGCTAACATCATAGCAGTAAGGGGGGGGGGAGAAAGTGGGGGCGGATCTTAGAAGTAATTTTGTCACCTCATTTAAAGGTGAGAGAAGTAGCTGGGTGTGGCGACACTTGCCTTTAATGCCAGCATTCAGGAGGCAGACATAGGCAGATCTCTGAGTTTAAAGCCAGCCTGATCTACATAACAAGCTCCAGGCCAGTCAGGGGCACACAGAGAAACCCTGTCTCAAGCTAAACTAAAAAGTGGGCTGAAGCAATGGCTTAGGAATTAAGAGCACTGGATGGTTCAGAGGACCCAGGTTCCGTCTCCAGCACCCATGTGGTGGCCCACAACCTTGTCTGCATCTCCAGTCCCAGAGGATCTGACACTCTCTCTGGCTTCCAGGGGCACTGTATGCATGAGGTGCACAGACATACATGAAGGCAAAACGCCCACACATCAAATGAGAATACTAATTAATAATAATGTAAAAGAAGTAAGACCCAAAATAATGGTATGCGAGCAATTCCTCAGTCCAGTGTCCACAGCACATGGGACCACAAATCTCAGAGTCCTGAGGACCTGTGCCGTGGGGGAGAAGAGCCTGCTCCCGCTGACACCTGAGGTTTGGGGCGCTGCTGTGGCTGAGAAGCTGCAAGTTTGCTAAGGTCACTTCAGAGACTTGCTGCTTGACCACAGGAGCTAGCAGGGAGGCGAATTCAGAGCAGCACTGAGAATGCAGAGGGAAGATGGTTCTAGAAGGGCAATAGAGTTGGTTGCACAAGAGCTTGTTGGGCCAGTTTGAGGGTACTGCAATACGCCTCACTTCCAAGGCAGGTGGCCAGAGTCTAGGACTTGGCCCTGAAGGCTCCGGACCAGGCTCAGGACACAGGCAGCTGGCAAACCAGGCTCTCCTACTTTCCATGTGGACCCGAAGCAGGACCCATCTGTCCAGCTGTGGCGGTGCCGCCTAGGGAGGATTCCTGTGTGGGGTGGGGTCATTCTGACTTCAACCCCTATTCTTTCCCGCTTGACAGGGCTGGGCAGAACTAGGCTAGGGCAGCATGCCTGAGGTCAGAGCAGTTTGTGAGGTGACCGGTGGGATGGCTGGTGTCTATCCTGGACCAAGTCTATGGGCGGGACATTAGGAGGACCAACTCCTACACAAATGGCCCTGTCAGACCCAGCTTTGCCGTCGCCCCATGGTGAGCTGGGGGAGCTATCAGGGAGGGCTGGAGTGCCCGAGACCCCCTTCTTGCTGTCTAAGTCTTTGTTCACCTTTTACTCTGATACTTAAATAGCTTTTTATTTTGTTTGGGGCGGGGGGTAGGACAGGGTATCATATAGCCCAGGCTGGCCCCAAACATGCTCTGTATTAAGGATGGTGTCTAGATCTTTCTGTCTCCACTTCCAGAGTGCCAGGATTACAGGCGCCAGCCATGGTGCCTAGGTTTTGTCAGTTGTCCATCCCTTAACTCTGGTGACATCACACTTAATAGGGTCTCCATCTAAAGAGATAAATACTACAAAAGACAGAGGTTCTCTGTTATCATTGTAGAGTGTTTCTCTCTCTCTCTCTCTCTCTCTCTCTCTCTCTCTCTCTGTACGTGTGTGCACGTGTGTGGTGTTGGTGTGTGCTGGAGATGAAGTCCAAGGCCTCAGGCATCCTGGGAGAGTGCTCCGCTGCTGAGCCGCACCCCACCCATCGTGCTGTTTTTAATAAGATTGGAAACCGTCTAATTGCCCAGCAGTTTTCATTTCTTTTTTTTTTTAAGATTTATTTATTTATTATGTACACAGTGTTCAGCCTTCATGTATGCCAGAAGAGGACACCAGATCTCATTACAGATGGTTGTGAGCCACCATGTGGTTGCTGGGAATTGAACTCAGGACCTCCGGAAGAGCAGTCAGTGCTCTTAACCTCTGAGCCATCTCTCCAGCCCCAGCAGTTTTCATTTCTATGATGATATTGTTTGTGTTCATTAGGAAGGTCTTAGCCAACCTGGCAGTGGCGGCACACGCCTTTAATCCCAGCACTCGGGAGGCAGAGGCAGGCGGGTCTCTGAGATGACACTCAATGTCAGCTTCTGGGTCCCCTCCCCCTCCCCCATACGCATACAGGATTACATACGCACACGTGCACCATACAACAGCGGCACAAAGAGGCCATCAAGATGACCCAGCAGGTAAAGTTTAACACTGGTCTCTCAAACCTGACATACAGTATTTGATCCCTGGGACCCAGTTAAAAGCAGGAGAGAATTGACTTCAAAAGATTGTCTTCCAGGGGCTGGAGAGATGGCTCAGTGGTTAAGTGCCTGACTGTTCTTCTAGAGGATCCGGGTTCAATTCCCAGCACCCACATGGCAGCTCACAACTGTCTGTGTTCCAGGGGATCTGACACCCTCACACAAACACACATGAAGGCAAAAGCACCAATGTATATATATATGAAATAAAAATAAACTTAAAAAATAAAAGATTGTCTTCTGACCACACACATGCTATGGTTTGTGCGTGTCTATCTTCACAAACATACATCATGCACACACCCATAATAAATATAATAAAATTATTAAAAAATAGATAAGGGGCTGGAAAGATGGTTCAGAGGTTATAAGTACTAACTGCTCTTGCAGAGGACCCAGGTTCAGTTTTCAGCACCCACAGGGTGGCTCCCAGCCATCCATAACTCAAATTCTAGGGGATCTGATACCCTCTTCTGACTTCTGTGGGCATACATAGATTGTATACTCATATACATAAAATAAATACATCTAATAAAATAAAATCAAGAAGATATTTAAAACAAGCACATTTAATTGTTCTACAACTTAAATTCCTGTAAATGTTACTTGCCTTCACTAAAAATGTCTGAGGCGAGACAGAAGAAGCTGGAGGCACCACGGATAAGCACTTGCTGCTCTCGCAGACAGCCAGGCTTCCGTTCCCAGCACCCTTAGTGGGTGACTCTCAACCTCTTTAACTCCAGCTCCACAGGATCTGCTGCCTCGGGCCTCCACTGGCACCAGCGCTCGTGTGCACATGCTTACACATATATGCATAATCAAAACAATAAAAATCATCTTTTTAGTGGGGTGGATTGAGATAGGTGTCTCTCTGTAGCCCTGACTGCCTTGGACCTGGTAAATAGACCAGGCTGGTCTTGAACTAACAGAGATCCATCTGCCTCTGCTGGGATTAAAGGCGTGTGGCACCACACTCAGCAGACTTTTGCCTCTGAAGATTTGAGTCTCATGTGATCCAGGCTAGCTTCAAATTACTGTACAACTGCATTTGATCTTGAACACCTAATGCTTACTATTATACCTCCCCCCCCCCCGGGGAGGTTAATGTGTGTGTGTGTTTAAATATATAACTACCATGTCTTGTTCGACATGGCCCTCACTGTGATGTGGCTGGCCCTACCATCTTCCCAGGCTGGCATGTGGGGTACCCACTGTTGCATGGGCTCATGGCACTCCCTTGCCTAGGCTGCCAGAAGAGGCCCGCCACCGGCGGGTGTTCGAGATGGTGGAAGCTCTGCAGGAGCACCCCCGTGACCCCAACCAGATCCTCATTGGCTACAGCCGAGGCCTCGTTGTCATCTGGGACCTTCAGGGCAGCCGTGTGCTTTCCCATTTCCTCAGCAGCCAGGTAGGTGGTTTCTGGAGGGGGCGGCTCTCCCAGGCCCATGTGTAGACCGCTGCCCCGATCCGCTTCTAATCTCTTCCTTTCCCCCCCCAAAGCAACTGGAGAATGTCAGCTGGCAGCGGGATGGCTGCCTGATCGTCACCTGCCACTCCGACGGCAGCCACTGCCAGTGGCCCGTGCCCAGTGACACCCAGAACCCAGATCCCCTGCGCAGCTCCATACCGTATGGTCAGTGCTTCTGCCTATGGGATCTCTCCCTGTCTTCTGCCTGAGAAGCACCTTCGGTCTTCCCTGGCCTCAGGTGGAGGCTGCCTAGCTCGTAGAACCAGAATCTGGACCCAGAGAGGCTCAGGATTTACTCTAAAGCCACACAGCTGGTTTCCTGGTTCCCACTGTGGCTGCCTCGGGGATGTGCAGAGAGAAAGCCTCCCCGTAACATGTGATTAGAGCAAGGAAACTAGACCTTGTGGGAAACCCTCTCAAGATAACACCTTTTCTTCCAGGTCCCTTTCCTTGCAAGGCTATAACCAAAATCTTCTGGCTTACCACCAGGCAAGGGTGAGTGCCGATGTCCTGTCATTCCCATTTAGTACAGCTTCCCTGGAAAGAGCCCTGGGCTCTGCCCTGACTCCCCAGAGTCAGGGCCTAATGAGGACTTCCGTGGTCTTGGTCCCAGGGACACTAGGGTAGGGTATCCGATTTGTTATTCCACCTTTCTGTAGATAGTTCTTGCAAAATCCGTTCCCCTACCTTCCTTCAGCCTTCCCAGAGAGATGCCATCAGCCAGGGTTCTGTACTCTGATGGCCACAGCCCCGTTTCTTCAGAAGGAATTGTATCTAGCGAGGCCTGTGTGGGAACGTGTAGGAGGCCCCTGTAGAAGAGCGGGGATGGCTCCTGGCCCAGGTGCCCCATTTCACCCCAAAGCCATCCTGGGGACTGGTTTCCCTTCCGGCTCTGGGGTCCTCCAGCCTCCAGCCCAGCTTGTACAAGGCTGTCGGGAGTGGTACTGAGCCCCAGCCCGCCTTTCTCCTGTGCCTGCAGGTTGCCCTTCACGATCTTCCAGGGCGGTATGCCACGTGCCAGTTATGGGGACCGCCACTGCATCTCTGTGGTCCACAATGGCCAGCAGACAGCCTTCGACTTCACCTCCCGTGTCATTGACTTCACCGTCCTCACGGAGGCGGACCCTACAGCTGGTGAGTGAGCATGAGGAGTTGGGGTTCTGGAAAAAATGAAGGGTGCTGGGATAGATGCTCCCAAACCTGCCACCCTTCCGGGTCTCTTGGCCTTATTACCTCTTCTTAGTGTCACCAAGGCCAGTGACACCTGTGATCGTGCTCTGTCCCTCCCTGCCGTTCTCCCAGGTGGAGACCCAGTCTGGAATGTCACCATTCCAGGCTACACCTCTTACCTGTCCCAAGCTCCCTTTAAGGGATTTGGCCTAACTCAGGCAGATCCGCATTGCTGGGTTTTTGTCCATCCAACTTGGCAAGAGGGTCCTGGCTTAGATGTGGTGAAGTCTGGGTGGGGTAGCGGGTGGCTGTGTGGGGCCAACCCTGAGTCTGCCCCAGAAACAGGAACAGTGACAAGCCTAGCAAGGGCTGGTGTAGAATCAGGGAGGAGGCCTGGGAACTGTCCGGGAGAGGAGGGCAGGCCTGCTTGACCAGTGACCATGACTTACCCAGCCAGCATCCTCAGGGATCGCAGCCGGGACCGTTCCAATTACTCCTGGCTTTGAGTCTTCTGGTCTTCCCCCCACCCCGGGAGACCCCAGGCTTGTGTTTGCTCTTTCTCAGCCTCTCCTCCCTCCTCCTCATTTTTACTCCACAAGCAGTCTATAGGTTAATGCCTAGGGGCCGCTCTGTGGGGACACAGACATGCTTGGCGGCTTGCCGCCCGTCCCCGCTTTGGGCCTACAGGGAAAACTAGGTGCTGAGGCAGACAAAATACACACCATCCCAACCTTGACAGATCAGGTCATCAGTCAAGACCAGACACTACAGTTTCCCAAGCCAGCACTTCTAGCCGCTTCCGTGCCAGACGGAGCTCTTGTTCAGTTCTCAGTGGGACTGATCCCTAGGACAGCCATGCAGAGAGGCCTTGATTGTGATACTTCTGTTTGGAGCTCTTCAGGTTTCTCTGTGTAGTCCTGTCTGCCCTGGAACTCGCTCTGTAGACCACGCTGGCCTCAATCTCCTCCCGTGTGCTGGGATTAAAGGCGCATGCCACCACTGCCCGGCCTGCTTGTAGCTCTTATAGACCTTGATGGATCCTGCTCTTAGCCTGGAGCGTTTTCTGCAGGCCAGATGGGGCTGCAGCCTCCTGGCCCTGACTGTCTGTCTGTACTCCAGCCTTCGATGACCCCTACGCCCTCGTGGTGCTAGCAGAGGAGGAGCTGGTGGTGATTGACCTGCAGACGCCGGGCTGGCCACCCGTCCAGCTGCCCTACCTCGCCTCCCTGCACTGTTCCGCTATCACCTGCTCTCACCACGTCTCCAACATCCCCCTGAAGCTGTGGGAGCGCATCATAGCCGCGGGCAGCCGCCAGAACTTGCACTTCTCCGCCATGGTAGGTCCAGTCCTAGCCCCAGGCCCACTCCTGACTTGGGCCCAGGTTCTCTTGGACCTTTCTGATCTCTTCTAGGAGTGGCCCATAGATGGTGGCACCAACCTGGCCCCACCTCCACCCCAGAGGGACCTGCTGCTCACAGGGTAGGTGACTTTAATGGCTACTTAATAACCTTTGCTAAGGAGGCCATGGTGAGTGGGAACAGAGCCCTGGGTTGTGCGTTGCAGACCCCAGGCATCCTGGCTGGCATAGCCCTCACCAGGCTCTGCCCGCAGGCACGAAGATGGCACAGTGCGGTTCTGGGATGCCTCGGGGGTCTGCTTAAGGCTACTCTACAAACTCAGTACGGTGAGGGTGTTCCTCACAGACACAGACCTCAACGAGAACCTCAGTGCCCAGGGTGAGGATGAGTGGCCCCCACTCCGCAAGGTGAGGCCAGGAGCCTGGGTGCCAGGGGTGAGGGGACCCAAGCTAGGACGGCCCAGTGGCCACTCACAGACCTCTCCCTACCTCGGCAGGTGGGCTCCTTTGATCCCTACAGTGATGACCCCCGGCTGGGCATCCAGAAGATTTTCCTCTGTAAATACAGTGGCTACCTGGCTGTGGCAGGCACGGCAGGGCAGGTAGCAGGCTGGGCAGGGTGGGGGTCGAGGGCAGAGTGGTTGGGTGGCTTTGCAAATCGGGAATATGATCCCCTATCTGGCAGCAGCATCGGAGCGCGCCTGGAGCTTTTCCTGGCAGGCGCAGGATGCTTGATCCCCATAGTGAGTGGCCCCCTGAGTGACTTGTGCTTCCGCTCCAGAAATAAGGATCTGCTGGAGTCAGGCAGAGGACCTCGGCTTGGTTCCCAAGTCCTTTGCCGCGCTGTGGTGCCTGGGCTCCGCTGAACTGTCTGCCGCCCTTGCCCCACCCCAGGTGCTGGTGCTGGAGCTCAACGATGAGGCGGCAGAGCACGCTGTGGAGTACGTGGAGGCTGACCTGCTTCAGGACCAGGAGGGCTACCGCTGGAAGGGGCACGAGCGCCTGGCCGCCCGCCCGGGGCCCGTGAGCTTTGAGCCAGGCTTTCAGCCCTTTGTCTTGGTCCAGTGCCAGCCCCCAGCCGTGGTCACCTCCTTGGCTCTGCACTCTGAGTGGCGGCTTGTAGCCTTTGGCACCAGCCATGGCTTCGGCCTCTTTGATCACCAGCAGCGGCGGCAGGTCTTTGTCAAGTGAGCAGGGCGTTTGGGGTTGAGGATTGGGACTGGGACCTCGTGAGGCTCTCGGGGGGAGGGGCCTGTAGTGTTGATGGCCTGACATGACATCCCCCTCTCTCAAGGTGCACACTGCACCCCAGTGACCAGCTGGCCTTGGAGGGCCCACTGTCTCGAGTAAAGTCCCTCAAGAAGTCTTTGCGTCAGTCATTCCGTAGGATGCGCCGCAGCAGGGTGTCCAATCATAAACGGCGGCCTGGTGGCCCCACGGGAGAGGTGAGGCCCAAGCAACCGTCTACAGGACCGTACAACTCATATCTCTCTCTCTCTCTCTCTCTCTCTCTCTCTCTCTCTCTCTCTCTCTCTCTC
>NC_022014.1:78857454-78862432 GCF_000317375.1 Microtus ochrogaster
CAGGGTTTCTCTGTGGCTTTGGTTCCTGTCCTGGAACTAGCTCTGTAGACCAGGCTGGTCTCGAACTCACAGAGATCCGTCTGCCTCTGCCTCCCGAGTGCTGGGATTAAAGGCGTGCACCACCATCGCCCGGCTAGGGAAACCTCTTATTTGGACAAAGTCCTCTTGGGCCCAGACAGTCAGGTGGTTGGCTAGGCTATGGCCAGTCCTTCCTTGGAAGGATTAGCATTGAGGAGCAGAGGCAAGAGCCCACCCTTAGGCCCAGCCCAACTTCTTGCAGGCTCAGGCTACGGGCAGCAAGGCGGAGCGAGCAGGCCTGCAGAACATGGAATTGGCACCGGTGCAGCGCAAGATCGAGGCCCGCTCGGCCGAGGACTCCTTCACTGGCTTTGTTCGGACCCTCTATTTTGCTGACACCTATCTAAGGGACAGTGAGTAGCTAGCCTGAGGTTGGGGGTGTGGAACACATCGTGGCGGGAGATGCCCCTAGCATGACGGATGAATAGGTGGACTCTCCGGCATAAGGAAATGGTAGATGGGTGCTCCCGGTGTGAAATCATATAGGCAGTGCTGCCTGCCTAGAACCCTCAAGGAACTGGTCTGTTGGTGCAGACAGAGCCAATACCTGTTGCATTCCCTTCTCTTCCTGGACGTGACAGTCAGTTGCCCAGTTTGATAGCCTCTCTCCTCTGCTCTCTTGAAACATAGCCTTAGACATGTCACCTAACCTTTCTGGCCCTCAGCTTCCTTTCATGTAAAACAGGGGACTGCTATGTTCTCCCTCCATAGGGGCTGGAGGTGGCATAGTTCCATTGCCACCCAGTAGGCATGTGGCAATGTTTATCCCTAGCTGGTTCTTCCCTGCTGAAAGTGAGTGGCCACTCCTATGTCCCTTCAAGGGCAGCCCTGTCCTAGGTTCAGTATCCTCTGTGTGGGGAGCCCCATGAGACTGTGGGAGTACTTTCCCGGAAAGCCGGAGAGGCCCACAGCATATCTGTGTGACAGAGGTGGAAATTGAGCTTGAAGAAGCTTGCCAACTTGACTTGAGGTTTTCAGGAGCAAGGCTTGGGGTGGAAGCCCAGGTTGCCAGCCCCGCTCAACTCCCAGAGCCCAGGGTTAGGTACCCAAGCCTTTTTACCTTTCGACAGGCTCCCGCCACTGCCCTTCACTGTGGGCTGGCACCAATGGAGGTACTGTCTACGCCTTTTCCCTGCGCGTGCCGCCTGCAGAGCGGAGAATGGATGAGCCAGTCCGGGCTGAGCAGGGTGAGTGATGGACCTGACCTACTTGAGTTGGGGGGGGTGTCACCAAGCTACCCATCATAGCCCGGTCCCCAAACTGCCTCTTCTCCAACCTGCCTCTTCTGTAGCCAAGGAGATCCAGCTGATGCATCGTGCACCTGTGGTGGGCATCCTCGTGCTTGACGGACACAATGTACCCCTGCCCGAGCCCCTGGAAGTAGCCCACGACCTGTCGAAGAGCCCAGACATGCAAGGGAGCCACCAGTTGCTCGTGGTGTCAGAGGAACAATTCAAGGTGCAACATGGCTGGGTCCCCTGGATGTCCTTGCACATAAGTAATGATAGCTGGGACCAAGGGGTTCTCATTTGGAGTTGGAGCGTCTGTTTCGGGGTCACAGGAAAGAGGAAGGGTAGTGGATATCTTGTGTGTGTCAGGTCAGAGGTAGACACACTGGGGCAAGCCCCGCATCTGTAGGAGGTACAGAATGCCCAAACTTGATGTCAGTGGCCTTGCATCCTCCCGGCCCAAGATTTGCATCTGAGAGCTGATGGACGATAGGACTCAGATGTACACCATGCGGTGCCCGCTATAGGACAAGATCCCCATGGTAGTAATGGGTAGGAGAACCACAGCCTGGTTATGGTGTGACTCATGACCAACTGCCACGTGTGCCTAGGTATTCACATTGCCCAAGGTGAGCGCCAAGCTGAAGCTGAAACTGACGGCCCTGGAGGGCTCACGGGTACGAAGAGTTGGCGTTGCTCACTTTGGCAGCTGCAGGGCTGAGGACTACGGGGAGCACCACCTGGCTGTGCTCACCAACTTGGGTGACATCCAGGTGGTCTCAATGCCCCTGCTCAAGCCCCAGGTGCGGTACAGCTGCATCCGGCGGGAGGACGTCAGTGGCATTGCCTCCTGTGTCTTCACCAAATATGGCCAAGGTGTGCAGGCACGGACTGGGGCCTCAGTGAACGGGGCGCGGCTGGGTGAGAGGGTCTCTCAGGCCCTGTCAGGGGATGCCTCAGTGAGCTGGGCCGGGCTGGGTGAGAAGGTCTCTCAGGTGCTGTCAGGGGGTGGAGAGGCAAGAGCCACTCAGATACGCAGCTCTGCCAGGCTGGCTCTGTCCCTGTCCCCCGGGAGGGAGGCTCCGCCACAGCCACAGGAGCCCAGGAGCCCTGAGCTGACTTTCTCTGCCTCTCCTCAGGTTTCTACCTGATATCACCCTCAGAGTTCGAGCGCTTTTCTCTCTCTACCAAGTGGCTGGTTGAGCCCCGGTGTTTAGTGGATTCAACCAAAACCAAGAACCACAGCCACCCCAGTAATGGCAACCACACAGACCCCAAAAGGACCTCGGGCCAAGTCAGGTGAGGATGAGGGCCCAGAGGCCTTTCCACAGCCTTGCTCTTTCTGAGGCAACTGCTGACTGGGCGAGACACCCTTTTTCCTGGGCCAGCTGCTAGTGCAGACCTGGGCAAGCAGGTTGGCCTCACCCACTTCATGGGACCAAGATTTTCAGAGCCTAGTGGTCCCCAGCCCACACTGTCTGCCTCTCCACAGGAGCTCCAGAAGCCAGAGTGACGGGGAAGGTAAGACAGGCCTCTTCTGGGTCCCAGCTGGCTAGCCTGGGGTAAAGGGAGGCAAGGGACTTAGGGTTAGTGAGAGGGAAGAGCTTAGACGGGGAGCAGGAAGGGACGGTTGGTCTCCTACATCTGGGGCTCTGGCTTCCAGCACTTGCTCCCTTTACCCCTGTAATGGGAGGGCTGGGCAGAGGGCCCAGGACAGGCCCACCTGACCACTCTGCCTTCCAGAGAAGAAGCCCGGCCCGGTGATGGAGCATGCGCTTCTCAACGACGAGTGTGAGTCGATGTGGGGGTTGGTGAGACTCACGGGGTGGGGGAGCATGTCTTGGGGTACAGGACAGAGCCTGGAGGCCAGAGGAAGCCAGGAGACAAGCCTGTCTGGCACCCCATCCCTGCAGACCTCACTGGGTCTCTCCTACCTAACAGGGGTCCTAAAGGAAATTCAGAGTACACTGGAGGGGAGCCGGGGGTAAGTCACTACAGCGCTGGGAGAGTGTGGGGACATGGAGGATGAGGCCACCCATGGATGGTGATCTCCCTGTGTTGCCCCCTCAGGAGCTATGGTAATTGGCGTTCTCACCGCGTGGCCGTGGGATGCAGCCTCAGCAATGGGGAAGGTAGGGCTCTGGGCACCCCAGAGGAGGAGAGGGCCTGCTGCCCGGGGCTGGGGTGGGGGACACGGCAGGAAGACGAGCCTTAATTGCCACCTTTTCAGGGCCCAGCAGGCCCACAAGGCCATCCTAGCCCTGGAAAACACCAATGGTATGGGGGGCTCAGGGTGGTTGACTCTGGGACGCTGTCCCGCCCCGGTGATCCTGACCCACTGTCTCCCTGTGTCCTTCCACAGCAGAGTGAAGGGACAGCATCCAAGCTGTGATGAACACACTACTGAGGGCCTTTCCAGCCCGAGCCTGGCCAGGGTCTACCCTGGTCACCACCCTGTTGCTGCTCCTGGCCTCGAGAGAGGAGAGACCCCACCCTGGGCTGCCCCTCCTGGGCTGCCCCTCCTGGGCTGCCCCTCCTGGGCTGCCCCTCCTGGGCTGCCCCTCCTGGGCCTTTGTGTGTCTAGTCCTTTTGTTGTGCACAGTTTTTATTCCCCACCCCCCACCCCCTTTTGTAGCGGGTTGGTTTTAAATTATAAATTGTAACTGCCTCTGAGTAAAACAGAGTTTTTAATAAATACCTTGTTATGTCTTCACTGGAGCAGCCTGAGGACAAGTTTTTCGGTGGCTTAAGTCCATCCCCAGCTAGGAGATGCTCAGAGAAACCTCCTCCTTATGTTTTTGAATCATCAAATGTTGCTAAAATGCCTTCCAGAAATGGCGGTGGGCATGCAAACATCATCTGTCCCTCCTCCTAAGGTCCCAGTAACAGAGACATGACCCGCCAAAGTCCGCCCTGGGCGCACTAATGTGGTTTATTGGACTTTCTTAGCACAGGTGAGGGGTTACCTACAGAGGTGTGGGTGCTCCTCCTCTTAATAGACCGCCCCTAAAAAGCCTTTACCCAGCAAGGGTGAGAGCTTCCCTGTAGTAATAGAGACCGCATGCTGGTGGGGACCCCCAGAATGGTTTCTCCTCCAGGGGTAGTAGGGGCAACTGGATACTTGGACAAGAATCTCATACCCTACTCCACCCTTTGGGATATAAACTGCCAACAAGCCCAGCAGGGATGTGTTGCAGGAATTTTGATCTTACTGTGACACTCCCAAGACTGTTAAAGTTTACTTTGCGTTAGGGCTGCCCTAGAGAAGCCAGGAATTTAGATAGAGAAGACACACAGGAAGGAAAGGGCAGGGGCTTGAGTGTGATGCTTCCTTTTGGTTTTGGGACACATCTCTTGCTGGCTCTCCAGCCAAAAAGGAAGGTCAGCCGGTTGCTTCTCAGCTTCTCTGATCTAGCAGGTTGTCACCCCCACATCTGACTTCTGAGTCTTTGTTGGTAAATAAAATGATAAGAAATTTAGTTTAAACATACATATTGCAGCCCCGGCTCTTCCTCAACTGTGGGGCTGGAAGGCCCTCCAGGGCCTGAGTGGGCCAGCAGAGTGTTTAATGTGGGGCCGTGAGACTGCAGATGATAATTCTAATATAAGTAGATTCAGCCAAGCGTGGTAGTACATGCCTTTAATCCCAGCACTTAGGAGGCAGAGGCAGG
>NC_022014.1:78862624-78873207 GCF_000317375.1 Microtus ochrogaster
AAAAAAAAAAAAAACCTCAAAAAACAGTAGATTCACATAAAGCCTCTAAGCTGACAGAAAAATGTTCAAGATGCTTCTTTGCAGGGGGGTGCAGCGGAATGCCCCAAGATGGTGGTTGTTCACCCTGGAGGACAGTCACTGCTCTAAGCCATGCTTCTATCTGAACATTCTCTTTGGGAGGGTCCAGGCAGAATGCCTTCTCCTGGGTGAGACTTTCAAGTAATAGAGCATGGGGGCTGGAGAGATGACTCAGTGGTTAAGAACACTGGCTGCTCTTCCAGAGGACCTGGGTTTGATTCCCAGCACCCACATTGTGGCTCATAACCATCTGTAACTCCAGTTCCAGGGGATCTGTCGCCCTCTTCTGGCCTCTGAGGGTATCTGTGCTCACGTGAACATCCCCACACACATTTATGTAATTAAAACTAAGATAGATAAATCTTTTCTTAAAAAACAACCATTTACCAATATACCATATATTGCTTCTGAATCACCAGGAGAACCAGAACGTCCATGGGAGCAGTCTTCCATTTGTAAGAGTTTGTCCAAGAGCCCACAGGACATGCTGGAAAAGGGACAAGAAACTAGCGTTCCCTTGGTCAGCAATGGTGGTACCCTACAGCCATTCTCCAGCCAGGGCTCTGAGCTAGACTGGGGTCGCATGCCAGTTTAACAGCTGTGACCTCAGAGTACATCTGTGGAGTACCTGCCCCAGGGATTCAGTAAGTTCATAGCAAAATGTTAAAAATTGCCGAGGACATACTAAGCCCATGGGTGGGATTTGCTATTGTTTGTGCAGGACTCTTTCTCCGTGATATCTTTAGGAAATCACAGTAGTCCTACATAGGTCAGAGTCATCATCTGGATAAATCTCCATAAACTGAGCACACAGCCACACAGCATCATACGTACCCTGGGGTCCTGCTGTAGACCCATGTTTGCCCTGTCTACCAATAGAATCCCATGCTGGATGCCCTTCTGTGCCTGGCTGCTTTCACGCACCATTCTGTTTACAAGATTACCCTTGTCATCCCTGACTTCCTGTGTCTCTCCTTGCTGCGTGAGAATCCCCTGCATGAACTTTCTCCTTTTTACTGGACGCACAGCCCTTTGACGAGATCTGCGGGCAGTGGGTATTGCCTCGTGCGACTGTCTGCTGGCACATGGTGTTGCCCATGATCTCGTGGTCTTTTGGGACAGTTGTTTCCTCCTCCTGATTGTGAATTGGCACAACCTCTATAGGAGAAAATTTAGGAATCTCAAAATTACAAGCACACCAGCCCTGTGGCCCAGCAAGTCTCATCCTAGGAGTTAATTCTACTTGGATGAGATTATACCCCAGGGCTGTTTATAACATAAGCAAAGGATGATTCCCTACTTTATGTGTATGGGTGTTTGGCCTGAACATATGTTTGTGTACTGGGTGTGTGCCTGCTGGCCTCCGAGGCCAGAAGAGGGCATTGGATCTCCTGGAACTGGAGTTATAGATAGTTTCGAACCACACATGGGTGTTGAAAACCCAGCCTGGGTTCACTGTAAGAGCAGCAAGTGTTCCTAACCACTGATCCATCTCCTCACCTCTCTCATAAGCAAAAGATGAGAAGAGGTGGCGTCAACTTAGTTTGAAAAAATTCAGGGGGAGGGAATGAGAGGAGAGGGAGGGAGAGGAAACTGCAGTCAGGATATAAAATAAATAAATTAATCAATAAAAAAATCCAGGCCAGGCGGTGATAGCACGCACACCTTTAATCCCAGCACTTAGGAGGCAGAGGCAGGCGGATTTATGAATTCAAGGCCAGCCTGGTCTACAGAGTGAGTGTCAGGACAGGCTCCAAAGCTACACAGAGGAACCTTATCTAAAAAAACAAAATAAAACAAAAAATCCATCAGTAGCTGAGCAGTGGTGGTGCACATCTTTGATCCCAGCACTTAGGAGGCAGAGGCAGGCAGGCTGATCTCTGAATTAGATCGAGGCCAGCCTGGTCTACACAGTGAGTTCCAGGACAGCCAGGTCTGTGTAGAGAGACCCCTTGTCAAAAAGTAAAATGAAAATAATTTTTTTAAGAAGCCATCAAAGGGCCTACAAGTTAGCTGCCACGCCTTACAGCCTGGGCTAACCCCTAGGACCCACAGGGTCCAAGCTGCCTGTCCTCTGACCCCACACAGGGACTGTGGTACCCATGTGTGCACATGTGTGCTTGTATATAAATATATACACACAAAAAATAAATAGAAATTTAAGGGATCTATCAATAACAATTGGTTAAAGTATAGTACATTAATTCATGAAACTGTGCAGCGGGAAAGGAAGAGGAGGGAAGCCCTGCATGTGTCCTTTGTTTGCTTGCTTCTTTGTTAAGACAGGGTTTCTCTGTAGCCCTGGCTGTCCTGGAACTCATTATGTAGACCAGGCTGGCCTCGAACTCACAATCTGCCTGCTTCTGCCTCCAGAGTGCAGCCACCTCTGGGCTTCTCAAGGTGTGTTATAAAAACCTCCAGAGTAAGCTGTTGACTGAACAGAAGTGGTGGAGAGGCCCGGATGTGGCGCTCCGTAGTGGAGGATTTGCCTGGAATCCACAGGGCTCTCCCTGGATTCCACCCCCACGATGGGGGAAATGAATCCACAAAGATCTGTGAGCTAAGTTCCACTTGTGGGAAAGCTGCCTTCGAGGCCGATGACAGGGCTTGAGAGCACTGGCTGCTCTTCTAGGGAAGGCTGTTTGATTTCTATCGCCTACGAGTCTAATTCTGTTCCCTAACTCCACAGGGGTGCACAGGCTTTACCCCGGTTCAAGGTATATACTCCTAGCATATGTACTTTTTAGTAAATTGTATTTCACAATAGAAAAGAATGAAACTCCCAGCTGTCCCCTGCAGGCTTCCGTAGCCATGGTCCCAGCCGGTTGGAAGACCCCCAGGTAGACTCGCTTCACTCTGCTCCTCTTGACAGAGTGGACTGAAGTAGAGCCTGGGCTCCTCTGTCTGACCTGGTGTCAGGCTGACTTGCCTGGCAAGGAATCCAGGCGCCGTTGCCCTGTCCACGGCCTTTGTCCACAGCTGCCGCTTCTCCTCTTTCCACTCCATTGTTGACCAAGGGGGTCAGGACCCTCTGCCTCCTGCATTATTGATGCTGCTGCCTAAGAGGGGAGACTCCAGACAGATTGAGCCCATAACCCGGCTGGAGCAGACAGTGTCCAGCCACCGAGACCTCAGGGCAGTTAGATCAAAAAGCAAAAGGAGCAAGGAAGGCAGTCATGGGCGGAAGCAAGGGCAAAGCGCCCCAGCGCAGGGCTCTACCCGGGAGGCCAGCCTCAGCGGAGCAGGAGTCAGGGTCTGCCAGCGCTGACGGCGCCCCCAGCCACAGTCGCAGACCTGCCCGCGGCAAAGCCCACAGGACCAGGCCCGCTAAGGAGCCCGATGCCACCTCTGGAGGCCGCAGGAAGCCCATCGAAGAGGAGAGCCACCGCTGCAGAAATGCAGGGCCTGGTACATCACTGGAGACCCAGGAGAGGGAGGACAGCTCGCAGCCTCGGGGCCACAGGTCCACAGGGAGCCGTGAGCCTAGGCACAGTCGTGGGGAGCTCCCCGAGGAACAGAGACACCTCGGAGAAGAAGAGTGGATGCTCAAGCGTGGCCGCCGCAGGAAAGGAAAGGAGCGGGGACCTTCAGCTCTGCGAGGCGGTGGAGAGACTCCTGGCAGGGATGGGGACACGTCGGGCGGCGATGGTGGCAGCTCGTGCCTGGACAGTGAACACCACGAGGCCCTGGACAGTGGTGGGGCCTCGGAGCGGCCAATCAAGACCGAGCCTTCTGACAAGAGCACAGAAGGTGCCCTTATCAGAAGACGGGAATCAATGGACAACAACCATCAGGGCAATGATGGACAGGCCTTGGAGCTCTCTAGCAGGGAAGGGCCGTTGGGGACAGGGTCTCAGGGAACGAGTGATGATTCCCGGACAGATACAGATTCAAGTCCGGGGTGGCCCGGGCACAGATGTCGCCCGCAGAAGACCCCAGGAACCTCAAGCCGCATCCCTGAGTCCCAGGAGACAGAGCTGAGCAGGGAAGCCGCAGCCTCCAGCTCCCTCGAAAGCAGCTGTGCAAGCGCCCCCAGGGGTTCTCAGGGTCCTCGGGACTTCAAAGAGAACGCAGACACCAGTGACGTCGAGGCCCAGCCAAAGGCTGAGCTGCAGGACACTGAGCCTGAGACAGAGGAGCCCCCTAGGGCTCAGCGCCTCCAGGTCGGAGAGGTGACGGGGAAGGTGCAAGTGGTTGTGAGCGAGAGAGACACGGGAGCCAGAGAAGGAGCAGGTGCAGGGGACCGACGATCCCGGGACCCGGCGCCGCTGGCTGCACTCGTGGTGCTCCGCAAGCTGCGCGCGAGGGCCCCGACTGGCGAGTCTCCCCAGCTCGCGGGTGGCCTCCACGTGGGCCTCAAGGCACGGCTGCAGCGTGTGGCTCGGGCCCTGGGTTTCCTGCGCTGGCTGCGACTGCGGCTGGAGCAACGTCGGGGTGACGAGCGCAGGGCGAGCCCGCGGGAGCAGGAGGAGCGCAGCCGCGAGAGGGCGCTCGAGGCGCGGGGCAGGGCGCCTGGGCTACCGCGCTGGCGGGCCATAAGCCTGGCCTGCCGGGCGGTGCTCCGACGACCGTCGCGGGCGCCCCCTGGCGGCAGTCTGAGTCCTCAGCAGGCGCTGACTAGCTCAGGCTCAGCCGGTGCTTCCGTCGTCGAGGATGCAGCTTCAGATCCAAAGTTCGCGGTGGTCTTTCCCCGGGTCCACAGTGCGGAGAAGGAGTCGTGCAGCAGCACCTCAGGAGCATCCACGGACGCCCCCACTGGGGAAGGCCACGTTTCGTCTCCTGCAGGGCCTACAGAATGCAGGGAGGAGCAAGGGGCTAGTGAAGAAGGAGTTGTCAGGTCCGGCCAGGCTCCCTCCTTTGCTCCGTCTTCCCCCAGTGGGACCCCACCGGATGAGAACCAGAGCGAAGCAGAGCCAGAGACCTTGGAAGTGGAGACTCGGGTGCACTGGGCACAGGGCACTACTCCCTGCGTAGACCCTGAGCTTGGGTCTGATTCTCTGCTGCCTCAACTTACCTTGGAGACTCGCCTAAGGCATAACAGCCCCGGCAGGTCCCCAAGGGAGCGGTGGGAGCCAGAGGATGACGCTGAGGCAGCACTGGAAAGGGACCTGGAGCTGAGCCTCCGGAAGGACCTAGAGATGCTACACTTCCCGGGTGCTAAGGCCACGAGTCTCTCAGAGGGCCTGGAAGATATTGAGGACCTCGCTCGGCTGCGGTGAGGGGCACAACGTCAAATCGACCTCTTCTGGCTAATAATGCCTCGTACTCCATCCTGCCCTTGAACCTTTGAAAATCGTGTGCACTTGATTACTGAGTCAACAAGGGACTTTTACCTCATAGAAAGACAGATTCTGGGTGAAAGGTGCCCCTTCCAAAGCTCCAACATACCCCAGCTTACTACGGATTGAACCTAGGGTCCCGTGCATTTGGTCCTGATCTATATAACCCCACCCTTTTTTTTTAATTTCATTTTACATTCCAACCACAATTCTCTGCCATCCCTCCTCCTCTTAGTGTCTTGCTGCTCACCACCCCCACCCACCCCACCCCTCATGCTCCCGCCCTGTTTATCTTTGTTAAAGACTCACCAAACTGTCCAGGCAGGAGTTCAACTTTTGATGCTCTGGCCACTGGGACAGGCAAGGGACTTCCTTTCCAGGCTGGCCCAGAGACCACCTCTCTTGGTCAGCAGCCCCCCACCACCACCCCCAGGGAATGGATAGCAACTGAAGCCCCCGGCTGGATGTTTGCACAGGTCCCCTAAAGCTAAGTAGCAGAGCTAGCCCAGGAGTGAGTCCCAGCAACTTACCCCTGGCCCTGCTGTCCCCACAGGCTGGTGTGTGACAGCTCTGTGCTACTCTGCCTTAAGAAGAGGTTCCACCTGGGCCGCATCTATGTAAGGGGACCCCAGAGAAGGGACACGGCTGAAGTCCCTTTCCTCTGTGAGCAGGAAGTCCCTGGTGTCCCTGGGGCTTCTTTTCATCCCTTGACTGAGCGTAAAATCAGCTCTACCTGGGGTCCCAGAAGACATGCATGAGAGACTGGTCTAGGGTGCATCAGAGTCCCCCATTTGTATCCCCTCTTTCCTGCTTCTGCTTTCTTTACCAGACTTTTGGGGGGCCCCTCCTGCTTGCACTGAACCCCCACCAGCCACTGCCTCTCTTCTCACCTGAGGTCTCAACCAGCTACCATCCCAGGAAGGCCCCGAACACCACACCGTACGTAACTTTGCCCCTGGGCTTAACTCCCCGTTTGTACATCTTACTGAGTGAGTTCCAGGGGCTGTGGGCACATCGCCTGTTCCTCGGAGCCCAGACAACCCTCTCTGGTGCCTTCTCATCCCTCTGCTGTCCTCCCACCCCTGCCAGGCACATCTTCGCTGTTGGGGCAGCAGCCTATAGCCTGTCTCAGAGCCCTGGACAGGACCCCTGCATCCTGCTGGGGTGAGTCATGACCGCCTTGCCTGCCGGAACCCACACACCCTCCTAACTATGCACTGCTGGGCACCACTTCAGGACCACATCCTGGGGCCTGTCCTGAGGCCGCCCTGAGTGACCTTGTGCAGCACTTCTCTTCCCCCTGTCGCTTCTCCGTGGAGTCACTTCCGTTCCGCTCTTCCAGGCTGAGTGGGGTGATCCTACGTGCTCCCTTCCATCCTTAGCTCCTCCCCTCCTTCAGGGGCTACAGTGGCTCTGGGAAGACAGAAGCTGCCAAGAGGATTGTGGAGTTTCTAAGCAGCCTGGGGCAGAAGCAGACGGAGTTGGGAGGGGCTCAGGTGAGGTCTGGCTGGAAGCTACAGGTCAGCTGTCAGGCCATTCCTCCAAGCCTGGCTTCTCATGGGTCAGCCCCAAGATTTCCCTGATGCAGGGGAGCAGGGTTGGGTCTTTTTAACTTATTTATTGTTTTTGGTGGTGGTGGTAGCTTTTTGGTTTGTTTCTTTGCCTTTGGTTTTTTTCAAGATATGGTTTCTCTGTGTAGCCCTGGCTGACCTGGACCTCGATCTCTAGACCAGGCTGGCATCGAACTCAGAGTTTCGCCTGCTTCTACCCTACTGAGTGCTGGAATTAAAGACATGAGCCACCATGCCTGACTTTTTTTTTTTTTAAATAGGGTCTCAGGTAGCCCAGGATGGCCTCGAATTTCCTAGGTAGCTGAGAATGACCTTGAACTTCTGAGTCTCCTGCCTGCACCTCTTGAGTGCTAGGGTTAAGGGTGTGCACCCAGCACCCAGTTTTCTATGGGGCTGGGACCGAGCCCGAGCCTTGTGAATGTCAGAGTGCTCTACAAGTTGAACTACACCCTCAGCTCTTTTAATTTAAGGCGGGGGGGAGCAGATTCTGATAGGACTGACCCCACATAGGCCCACACAGCCAGCGGTATCAAGAACCCTCAGTAGTAGGTACTATGGCCATTTTAGGTACCCATGAGTGTTCTAACCCTCGTACAGCTGGAGGATATACTGCCCGTGCTCAGCAGCTTTGGCCATGCCAAGACCATCCTCAATGCCAATGCCAGCCGCTTTGGCCAGGAGTTCTGCCTCTGCCTGCAGCAGTGAGTGACGGAGGCCCAGTGGGCACAGTGACACCTGCCATGGGTTATTCCTCTTGGGCGCTGGGATACTGCCTTTGGCCTCAGCCCCTGGAAAGTGCCCCTGGGCGTGCCTACCCTGTCTTTTACCCACAGGGGAGTCACGGTAGGCGCCTCTGTGTTCCACTATCTGCTTGAGACCTCCAGAGTGGTGTTTCAGGTAAGGACCTGCCTGCCTCCTGCCCACTCTTCCCCAGTTCTGAAAGTTGGAAGGCAGAGGAGCCACAGCCCCCAAGTCCTGCCCCACCCCCAAGCCAGTTTCTCTCCCCAAGGCCCAGGCTGAACGAAGCTTCCATGTTTTTTATGAGCTGCTGGCAGGGTTGGACGCCGAGGATCGTGAGAAGCTCTCTCTGCAGGGACCTGAGGCCTACTACTACCTCAATCAGGTCGGGCCGAGGCTCTCATGGATGTGCACCCAGGGTTCTCAGGATGTTGTGGGGTTCCCAGGAGCTGCCCCACCACAAGCCTGCTGTGCTCTGCAGGGCCGAGCCTGCAGGCTCCAGGACAAAGAGGATGCTCAGGACTTCAAAGGGCTGCTGAAGGCCCTGCGGGTGCTGGGCTTGTGTGCAGAGGAGCTGACTGAAGTCTGGGCTGTGCTGGCCACCATCCTGCACCTGGGAAACATCTGCTTCTCTTCCTCAGAGGTGGGCTCCCCTGTGATGGGACCGGTGAGCACACAGGATGGGCAGTGGTGGGCGGTTTGCGCAATCAGAGCAGTGACGATGCCAAGTCACTGTGTGTGGAAAATCATAGAACTCTGGGCTACTTCTGGAAGCAGGCAGATCCCTATGGTTTAAACAAAAAAAGTGAGCCCAGGCCCTTCTGCACTCCTCGGCTCTCACCCTTAGGAACCCCTGGAGTCAACCAAGAAGCCATTGCCTGGTGATGTCAATGAAGATCCCTTGACACTTTGTAAAACAAACTTGACGCCGGGCGGTGGTGGCGCACGCCTTTAATCCCAGCACTCGGGAGGCAGAGGCAGGCGGATCTCTGTGAGTTCGAGACCAGCCTGGTCTACAGAGCTAGTTCCAGGACAGGCTCCAAAGCCACAGAGAAACCCTGTCTTGAAAAACCAAAAAAAAAAAAAAAAAAAAGAAACTTGATACTCATGTCAACGCTGTGTCCTAAGGGGTATTGTTTTCCCTCTAGTGACAAGGCAGCAGAGGGTCAGAAAGAGACAGTCCATGCTCCCACTGAGGCCTTCAGCCCCAGAGTCTGGCTCACTGCAGTCCAGAGCCTCCTATGCTATTGGTCCTTTCTTTATTTTGAGACAGAGTTTTACTCTGTAGCCCAGGCTGGCATCAAATGTATAGAGATCCACCTGCCTCGGCCTCCCAAGTGCTGAGATTAACAGTGTGCACCACCACAGATAGCTGCTGTTGGCTCTTGGAGGAACGGGCAGCTGGCTGGGTAAAGCAAGGCTATGCCATCACACAAGCAAAGCTCTTTCTGTCCCCCTCTGTCCAGCGGGAGTCCCAAGAGGTGGCTGCTGTGTCCAGCTGGGCTGAGATTCACTTGGCAGCCCGGCTCCTACAGGTGCCACCTGAGTGCCTAGAAGGGGCCGTCACCAAGAGGGTCATGGTGAGCCCCAAGGGTGCTGGGAAGGTGGGAGGAGCAACCGGAAGCACCTGTGGGTATGATCCTAACTTCCTGAGCATTTCTCTGGTCTCCAGGACACGCCCTATGGCCGGGTCTCCAGATCTCTGCCGGTGGAAAGTGCTATCGATGCCAGGTAACCTCAGGGACCAGAGACCTGGCTAGGTGCAGCGCTCTGCTGGGCAAGGCTCACTTATGGTATCTGCAGGGATGCCCTAGCCAAGACCCTGTACTCAAGGCTCTTCAGCTGGCTTCTGAAGCAGATCAATGTGCGGCTGGCTCCACCAAGGGAAGCAGCCGGTGTGGTCACCATCACTGTCATGGATGTCTATGGTTTTGAGGTCACCCTTTGGAAGGGGGAGGGGCAGGGGGCAGGAGTGTGGAGAGCTGGAGGGACTGATAGACAGTTGAGGCAGGTCTAAGGTAGCGCACAGGCTGCACTTGTCCCCTGTGATTGTTGGTCACAGTCTCAGCTCCGGGGCACCACTCCTGCTAGAGCCCTGGACTCCGGAGAGAAGGGAAGGGCAGCCCCACTTGCCCGGCCCCCACCTCCTACGCAGCAGATCCTCCTTCACTTGACCCAGGCACTGCGGGTGAACGGCTTGGAGCAGCTGTGCAGCAACCTGGCCAGCGAGCGCCTGCAGCTCTTCTCCAGCCAGAAGCTGCTGGCCCAGGAGGAGGTAGGGAGCTGGGCACAGACGTGGCAGGTGATGGAGCACACTGCTCAGCACAGAGGCCAAAGCAGTGCATGGAAAATCCCTTTCTATAGTGGGTGGGAAGGGTCCATCCTTCTTAACCTCTGTTTACATATGTAAGAGGAGGGGGATCTCGGTGACCTCTCTCTGCCCCCACAAAGGTGGGCTTCTAGTTATCAAATACTGGTTGTTTCCAGGAGGAATGCCAGCGGGAGATGCTGAGCTGGGTGCCCATAACCCAGCCTCTGAGGGAGTCCTGCCTGGACCTCCTGGTGGGCCAGCCCCACAGCCTTCTGAACATACTGGATGCCCAGACATGGCTATCGCAGGTACCTCAGCCATCAGTGATGCTTAGCGTCAGGGATAAGGAATGGGGGCCCTAAGCAGCCAGGATGAAAACAGCAGGGCATCCTGGGAGACAAGTTATAGGGGCCAGAGACCCAGCCTTCCTTCACAGCCCAGGGAAGACACATTCAAGAGGGAAAACCCTGGGCTCCCACCAAGTGTTTTTTAAAAAAAAAACAAAAAACTTTTAATTTTAAGTGTATGAATATTTTGGTTTTTGTTTGTTTTTTCAAGACAGGGTTTCTCTGTATAGTCTTGGCTGTCCTGGAACTCATTCTGTAG
>NC_022014.1:78873572-78880865 GCF_000317375.1 Microtus ochrogaster
GAAGAGGGTGTTGGATCCCCTGGAACTGGAGTTAAGATGATTGTGAGCTGCTATGTGGGTGCTGGGAGCAGAACCTGGAACCTCTGAAGAGCAGCAAATGCCCGTAGCCATCTCTTTAGCCCTTAGTTTTGTTTTTGAGACAGGAAGCCATGTATAGAGTGTAGGCTGATCTTGAATTCCTGATCCTTAGGCTTCCACATCCCAAATACTGGGGTTATAGACATGCATCACCAACAGCCAGTTACAAATGCTTCTTGGCTTAGTAACCGCTGGGTTACTCACCACTGAGTACCGAGTGTAACTACTCCCTGTTACACATCCGCCCCTGTATTTGAACTCCTCGAGGGAGCAGCACTTAACTGCACTCAGTGACATACCCCTCCTCTACGCTAGACTGAGCAGCAGGTGGGCTGGGCCTGTCTGAGGGCTCCGATTCTATTGGTGGTTCACTGGCATCGAAGGAAGAACGTACAGATTTGCGTGTAGGGACCACTCTAAGGGCAAAGGTCAGATTTGTTTTACGTGTATGGGGGTTTCTGTCTGAATCCCACATGTGTACCTGGTACCTGATTTCCCAAGGACAGGAGTTACAGCTGTGAGCCACCATCCACGTGGAAGCTGGGAACTGAACCAGGTTCTTTGACAGAGCAGCCAGTGCTCTTAGCCACTGAGCAGAGCCATCTTGCCAGCCCTCAGATTCTATGACGTAACCCGTAAGGACTTGCTGAGAAGCTGTCGTTGTGGGATCTACCTGGAATGGTTTTGATATCTGTGTCAAAGCCTCCAACTGTTTTCTTCTAAGTCCTTCAGACTTTCTCAGAAACATCACATCTAGGGCTGGTGGAGGTGGCTCCTGAGCCTGAGGTGACCCTGACTTCCTCAAGTAGTTCTTGGTTGTTCCAAATGTAAACTCATCAAGAAAGAGAGCACCTGTTTTTCTTTTCTCTTCTTTTCTTTTTCCTTTTTTTTTTTTTTTTTTTTGGTTTTTCGAGACAGGGTTTCTCTGTGGTTTTGGAGCCTGTCCTGGAACTAGCTCTTGTAGACCAGGCTGGTCTTGAACTCACAGAGATCCGCCTGCCTCTGCCTCCCAAGTGCTAAGATTTAAGGCGTGCGCCACCACTGCCCAGCTGAACGCATGCTTTATAGGGGCTCCACTACAGACTTATTGACTTCCTGTCTGAGGAAGAGATTTGGGGAGACCAGTCTCCATGTTTCTAAGGGGTGTGGTTCTGGGGTCTCCAGGCGGGAACAGCAAGTATGTCCAAAGTCTGATGACAGTGTGACTCCGTCCTTACCAGGCCACAGACCACACCTTCCTCCAGAAGTGCCACTATCACCATGGTGACCACCCAAGCTATGCCAAACCTCAGCTGCCCCTGCCCATCTTCACCGTGCGGCACTATGCTGGGACCGTCACCTACCAGGTATCTGTTCTTGGGCACAGATTCCAGGGTGAATCAGTAAGGCCATGTCACCTTAGTGCCTGCCCCTCCCTAGTTGAGTCACCCCCCAGGTGACAGTGTCAGGGAGGTTCCTTCCAAGATGTGACAGCGTGACTCCACCTGAGCCTCAGGTCACACCCAGTCCTGAGCATTAATTATTTTTCATGGGTCCTCAACAAGGGGTGGGGCCTTGTCAGCCCCTCCCAGGCACGGTGGCTATTTTTGTATGTTTATTTGTTTTTATTGTGTGCGGGGGTGGGGGATTGAATATGCTACAGCACATGCGTGGAAATCAGAAGGCAACTTTTGGGAGTTGGTTCTCTCCTTCCACAGTGTGAATACCTGGGGTTGAACTTGGGTTCTCAGACTTGGCTGCAGGCATCTTACTGGCCCAGCTTGTTTGTTTGTTTTTGTTTTTGGAGACAGGGTTTCTCTGTGGCTTTGGAGCCTGTCCTGGAACTAGCTCTTGTAGACCAGGCTGGCTTCGAACTCAGAGCTCTGCCTGCCTCTGCCTCCCGAGTGCTGGGATTAAAGGCGTGCGCCACCACCGCTTCACTGTGGCCCAGCTTGTTATATAGTTTGCTCTCTCTCTCTCTCTCTCTTTTGATTTTTCAAGACAGGGTTTCTCTGGGTAGCCTCAGCCATCCTGGATTTCGCTCTGTAGACCAGACAGGCCTCCAACTCACAGAGATCTCCCAAGTGCTAGGATTAAGACCTGTATCATGACCGCCCAACCACAGATTGATCTCTGAACCGCTGAGCTATATCTCCTGTCCTGATGTGGGAAGGCCTTCTGTATATATATTGCTCTTATTGGTTAATGGATAAAGCTATTTTGGCCTATGGCAGGGCAGAATATAGACAGGCTGGAAGAGATATGTAGAGAGAGTAGGTAGAATCAAGGAGACGCCATGTAGCTGCCGAACCTTACCAGTAGGCCATAGCCTCGTGGTGATACACAGATTAATAGAAATGGGTTAATTCAAGATGTAAGAGCTAGCTAGAGATATTCCTGAGTCATCACTGGCCAAGCAGTGTTGTAATTAATACAGTTTCTGTGTGATTATTCAGGTCTGAACGGCTGGGAAACAAACCAACAGTCTCTGTTTAGACTGTCCCTTACCTCCCCCCACACTTTCATTTTTAATTTTTACTTTGTTTATGAGTATTTTGCCTACATGTGTCTGTGCACCATAGATGTGCCTGGTGCCCTCGCTGGTCATAAGAGGGCATCAGACTGTCTTGGGCTGGAGTTACAATTGGTTGTGAGCTGCTATGTGGGTGTGGGCGTTGAACCTCAGTACTTTGGAGGAGCAGCCAGTGCTCTCAATCACTGAGCCATCTCTCCAGTCCCGCTATTCTGAGTTTTATGTGGGGAAGAAATACATGAGCGTAAGCAAGAGAGTACCGAGGAGGCAGGGGATGAAGGGGTAGGAAAACTGTCCTGCGGCACGTGACCTGGAAGAGGACAGCTTTGCTAAACGGGCCCGTGTTTCCTGGGATGAACCAGAAAGGCTAGCCGCCCAGACTATACGAAGCTGAGAAGGCCTGCCTGTTTCTTAGGCGTGGTGCACAAGCAGCTGCCTGTAAGCGGCCCAGCTGCCTCCTATCATGAAGGCCCTCCCACCTCCTCCTCTCTTGCAGGTGCACAAGTTCATAAACAGAAACAGGGACCACCTGGACTTTGCCATAGTGGAGATGCTTGGACAGAGCCAGCTGAAGGTGACTTGGCGTTCCTTTCAGGGGCTCACATAGCTTACCCCCATGCATCAAGCCTTGAGGGGCTAGTCCCCAACACCGTGGCACCCTGGATGGAGGAATGAGCATGCAGGGGTCGAGTGTTGAGGGTGCCCGTCCTGGCTCCCCAGGGGCTGTGTGCTGGGTGGATAGGCTCAGGATGGAGACAGCTGAGACTCATTTCACCCCACAGCTTGTGGGCAGCCTGTTCCAGGAAGCAGAACCAGAGGGAGAAAGAGAGCAGAGCAAGCCCACTCTGGCCTCTCGATTCCAGCAGTCCTTGGGGGACCTGCTAGCCCGGCTAGGCAGGTGAGAGCTGCGCTCTTCCGCCGGACCCCAGGGAGGTGGTGGCCGGGGGTCTGGTCTGTGACCACCCCCCTTCCACTCTTCAGGAGCCACGTCTATGTCATCCATTGTCTCAAGCCCACCCCTGGAAAGGTGAGCTCCCTTCCCCAGCCTCACCCGGGCCTCCTCACCTCAGTCCTCCCTTCCTCTGAGACCCTGTCAGCCCTAATACCCTGACTCCAGCTCTCCTTGGCTGTGCCCCTGGCTTCTAGCTCCCTGGCATCTTTGATGTGGGACATGTGGCAGAGCAGCTGCGCCAGACTGGCATCCTGGAGATCATAGGCACCCGAAGTGCCCACTTCCCCGTGCGAGTGCCCTTCCGGCTCTTCCTGGCCAGGTAGGATCCTGTGGTGAGGAAGCTGAGGGCCTGGGGCCAATGCCTGACAGCGGACAATCCCAGGTATGTAGTCCTGGTAGAGAAGGTATCACGGGCCTAACTTCCAACATGCTATGCTTCCTTACACACATATACACACACGCGTGCACACACACCTGCACATACGTGTGTGTGCGTGCTCTTTTCAGTATACACTGTACCTCCTCCGTGCTAATACCCTGCTGGAGATGACTGGGGCCCTGCCTGCCCTGGGACCGTACCCTGGGACCGTACCGTGTAGCAGGTGGGCACAGCAAGTGTCATGGAGTCATGAGGGAGTCGGTGAGGTAAGGAAAGACAGTTAACCGAGCTTTTCAGATGGAGAAGGGATGGCAGGTGTAGGGGCAGCCATGGGGAGCCGAGAGGTCATGCAGGGCAGAGAGGGTGGGACAGCCTTTGATGGAGAGCTCACAGGCGTCTAGGAAGGCTGGTGGCTCTTTGTGGTGTCCACTGTTTGGCCTTGGCCTGGACCAGCCCCTCGTTCACCTCTGAGGCTCCACCTCACGGTTCTAACCACCCTCTTTGCCTAAGACTATCTTAGAGTGGGGGGACAGTCTGGCCGAGGGGTGGAGCCTGAAGAAGCAGGAAGTAGATGAGCAGTGTGTGCCTGTCGGTCCCTGAGCTAGAGGCTGAGTAAGAGTGACAGGTGATAGGTGAGAAGCTTCTGTCCTTGCCCTGGGACACTTGCCAAGTCAGTAATTGTCACCTGTTCCAGGAAGTTCTGCTAGGGGATCTTGATGTACATTGTCTTCCCAGTATTGGCCAGGTCTACTGATGAGCTTCTGTGCCTGCAACCCTGCCCTCTGCAGTCAGGCCTTGAGCCCCACTGGGGCACCGTGGCAGGTACCCTGGAGAGACAGAAGCCACAGGGTCACATCCTGTTGCCCCTCTAGCCCTGTCTGGCCTCGTGGCCACCATCTCTTCTGTTCGACAACTTGCTCATTCCCCGGAGCAGAGGTCTGTCCTCCCAGTTCTTTGCCCGGAGTCAGCACATTGCCTGGCTATAATGGGGTGTGTGTGTGTGTGTGTGTGTGTGTGTGTGTGTGTGTGTGTGTGTGTATACGTGTATACGTACCATGTGCCTGCAGCTATGTGCACAGGCCAGGTTGGATCCCCTGGAACTGTAAACTGACTGTCATGGGTGCTTGAAACAGAGCCTGAGTCCTTTACAGGGGCAGTAAGTGCTCCTGACCACTGATCCATCTGACTCTGGAAGAGAATCTTTTTTTTTTTTCTTTTTCTTGAAACAGGGTTGCTCTGTGTAGCCCTAGCTGTCCTGGAACTCACTCTACAGACAAGGCTGGCCTCGAACTCACAGAGATCCCCCTGCCTCTGCCTCCCGAATGCTGGGATTAAAGGTGTGCGCCACCACCACAGGAAGGGAGTCTTAAAGAGATACTGTCCAGGTGACACCTGTCTGTAGGGATGTCTTTGTGGAAGACTGTCCTGATTGTTAATTGATGTATGAAGATTTAGCCCGTGGCAGGTGGCACCATTCCCTTGTAAACAGAAACAGCTTGTTCGAATAATCACACAGAAACTATATTAATTACATCACTTTTAGGTCAATGACTCAGGCATATTCCTAGCTAGCTCTTACTTTTTTTTTTTTTTTTTTGAGACAGGGTTTCTCAGTAGCTTTGGAGCCTCTCCTGGAACACGCTATATAGACCAGGTTGGCCTCGAACTCACAAAGTTCTGCTTGCCTCTCCCTCCCTAGTATCATAGCTCTTACATTTTAAATTAACCCATTTCTATCAATCTATGCATCGCCACGAAGCTGTGGCCTACCTGTAGGTTCTGGTGTCTGCAGCTACAAGGCTTCTCCCTGACTCTGCCTACACTCTCTACATATCTCTTCCAGCCTGGCTATATTCTGCCCTGCCATAGGCCAAAACAGCTTTATCCATTAACCAATAAAAGCAACACATATACAGAAGAACATCCCACATCACTCCCTAGACAGGGAGTTCTGATTGTATACGAGAGGTGAATGCTACCTGGGTACAAGTGTTCATGGCTCTCTGCTCTTGACTGTGGTTTGGTGTGATTAGATGCTTCGAGTTCCTGCCTTGATTCCCCGCACCAGCGAGCTGTGCCCTGGAACTGTAAGCCAAATAAGCCCCCTGTCTCAGCAGCTCCCTCCTCTCAGGGTATTCCCTCACCGCAACAGAAACTAGGACATGGGGTTTCCCAAGTTGTTGATTGATCCAGAAACTGAGTAATTATCAAGGGGTTCAGCTGTCGGCCGAGTGTCTAAACCGGCCTTCGCTCTCTCCACCTCATTTCTGTGCCCTTGGGACAGGTTCCGGGCCCTGGGATCCGGGAGCCAGGAAACTCTCTCTGACCAGGAGAGGTGTGGAACCATCCTCAGCCACGTGCTGGGGGCAGAGTCTCCAGTCTATCATCTCGGAGCCACCCAGGTGAGTGTGGGTGCCCAGAGTAGGAAAGACCCCTGCTGGATTAAACACCTACAGTGGTCCTTCTCAGTGATGGGCAGATAGGGTGGGGCGGGCTGGCTGGCGACTCCGGCACCCTAGATATGTGGGGAGGCTGAGGCCAGAGGAGACGAGCGGGCATGTGCCTGTCTGTTTCCCCCATACCCCCATCTCCACGCAGCTCACCTCTGCTCACAGGTCCTGCTGCAGGAGCAGGGCTGGCACCAGCTAGAACAGCTATGGGCTCAGCGACGCTCTCAGGCCCTGCTCACTCTGCACCGAGGACTCCGAGCCTGTATCACCCGCCAGCGCCTCCGCCTCCTGCCCCGAATTCAGGCTCGCGTGCGTGGACTCCAAGCCAGGTGAGGTAACCCTGGAGCCAAGGACCAAAGTGGAGCTTGAGGCTGTAGGGCTCCTCAGGTACTGCTGCGAGGCCAGATCTCAGCAGGTCGGGAACTGAAGAGGAGCCGCAGACCACACAGTTCACCGTTTTCTCTGAGGGAGCGAAATTTAATTCCCTGCGGCAGGCGAAAGAGGGGGAAACACACACCTTCGAGATGTCAGGGTGTCTCTTCTGTATCTTTTACCTTGCCTCTTTCCTGATGTTTTCCTTCTATATCTTGATTTTTTTCCTTACGGTTTATAAACCCATTTATAAACTGTATATACCGCAAAATCTTTCAGGCAGCATAAAAATGACCTATTTTCCAAGTGAATGAACACCAGTGAAAAACCACATGTTCCCCAATGAGTAAACATTTTATCTTTTAGGGGAGAAAAGCAAGTGATCCCCAAGGACCCACAAACATCCCCGTCTATGCAACTTGTTACAGATTACACAGTGTAAGCTAGCAAGGCATTTTTGTCAGCCACGTCTTTTACTAGCAGACTGCATTTTTGCGGTTACAAAGAAAAGATCAATCATTTATCTCAAAAAGTAATCTTATAAAAAAAA
>NC_022014.1:78881820-78905524 GCF_000317375.1 Microtus ochrogaster
GCCTTGAACTCACAGAGATCTGCCTGCCTCTGCCTCCCAAATGTTGGGATTAAAGGCATGCACCACCACCTGGCCATTAAAAAAAATTTTTAACCCAACCTTACTAACAACCTGCATGTTTAAGTTCTTTCCAAGGTTGGTGGTTGAATTATTAATCTGCTCCAGCCTGGAAAAAAATCCATCACCATCATTGTAAGAACCAATGGTACTGCCCAGTAAGGGGCTAGATGCCCCTGAGAGTTTTTATCCGACTCAGATTGTGAGGGACATGGTGACCACAAGGGCAATAAGTAGAGCTATGCCCAGTAACAGCATGAGGTCCCCAGGACACGTGTCCTCAGGGGTCTCTCCCCCTCCAAGGCACACCCAGCACGTTTATGCTGACCGCTGAGCCATGTTCCTAAGCGGCTTGCTGTTCTTCTCGCACAGCCCCTGGTGCTCAAAGTGGTGGGCGGAGTGCATCACGTGGCTCTCGGGGTTAAGCTGACCTGTCCGCTGTCATTCCTTCCATCCTAGACTCTTGACAGCAACCTGAGGAGCCTGCTTCAAGCCCTCCCCAGAGTAGAGGCTCATTGCTGCCGGGCCACGGGAATCGGATGGATTGACGCCTGTCTTTTCTAGTCTGTTCTCCATTGCACTTGGCTTCCTTAAGACAGTCTTGCTATATTGCCCAGGCTGGCTTCAAACTCATGACCCTCCTGCCTCACCTTCTGGATCTGGGATACACTCACCTACCATCACACCCCACATTCTATTTCGTCCACCCGGCAGCTATCCGCCCGCCGTGGCCAGCTGCTGGAGACACAGGGACGAAGGCAGTGGAGTTGAGGCCACGCAAGGTGCCAGATTTAGACAGTAAAGCAGCCATTGACCCAAGACTGAAAATAAAATGAAGACAGTGCCATGGCAGAGGGACACCGCCACAGGCAACCATTGCTACTGTCTGTCCCTCAACCTCATTCGCTGTAGAAACTGAGGCACAGGGCCCACGAGGCAGTGACTCCCTACTGCCCACACTACCATCCACTTCAAGTAACTTCCAGTGTGTTTCTGTCTCTAGGTTTGTCTTTTCGGAGTGTTTCCTGTAAGCCAGTTTATGCCTGGCCTAATTTGCTCGGCTTCTAATGCTTTCGGAGCTTATGTCATTGTACTGATCAGAACTTCATTTTTTTTTTCCGTGACTGAATGATCATCTGTCGTGCAGATTCACGGCTTGGTGCTGATGTGTAGGCTGCTCCCAACCCTTCTTAGCACAGCTGTGGAAGCATCTGTTCTGCTTCCTGGTTTTAAGTGTTGGGTCTATCCTAGGAGTGGAATTGCTGGGTCATAAGGTGTTTCTGGTTGTGTTTTTTGAGACAGTTGCACTATGTAGCTTCTCCTGGCCTGGAGCTCACTATCCAGACCAGGCTGCCCTCAAACTGTCAGTTCTGCCTTCCTCTGCCTCCTGAGTGTTGGGACAGAAGGTGTGCGCCACCAAGCCAGCTTCATGCTGTCTTTGACTTGATTTCTCTAGTGACTAGTGATGCCGAGCATATTCTCGTGTGATTCCCACCCATCATCTGTGGGAATGTCTGTTCTACTCCACTGCCTATTGTTCTTGTTTCACTGGCATTTTGGAAAAATGTATTTTATTTTACATGTGTTTGCTCAGCATGAGAATACAGTGTTCTTGGAGGCTGGAAGAGGATGTCAGACCCCTGGAGCTGCAGTTACAGATGCTTGTGAGCCACCATGTGGGTGCTGGAAAGCCAGGTCCTCTGCAAGAGCAGCAAGTATTCTCTAGGCTCTTTTGGTTGGTTTTGAGACAGGGTCTTACTGTGTAGCTCAGGTTGGCCGTGGGCTCACAGCTATCCTCCTGTCTCAGCATCCTGAGCACTGGAACTAGGGAATCCACCACCACACCCAGCTTTCTTACTAGCTATTATTTGGTGTGTATAAGTGTTGCCTGCATATATGTATATGCACCGGGTGTGCTTGGTGCCCTCAGAGTTATGGGTAGTCGTGAACCATCATGTGGGTGCTGGGAATTGAACTCCAGTCCTCTGCAAAAATAGCAGGTGCATTTAACCCTTGAGCCACCTTTCCCCCGTCTCTGTTGGTAAGCTACAAGGGTGCTCCATATTTTCTGCATATTGGGTGACCACTAAGAATGTGATTTGGTGACTTTTTATTTATTTGGTACTTTGTCCTTTTACCTTCTTGGCACTATCCTCTGATACATGAAAATGGTAGCTTGATTGCTGGATTGGTTGATCCATGGATTGAGTTTTTTGTGCTGGGGATAAACCCAGCGACTCGAAGATGCTTGGAAAGTCGTCTGCAAGTGAGCTGTGCTTCACTTCCAATCCTGTAGAGGTGTGTGTGTGTGTGTGTGTGTGTGTGTGTGTGTGTGGTCTATGTGTGTATATGTTCACGCTTGTGTGGATATGTGCCAGTGGAAACATGCCCACTGGTGTGGGTACCGTGTGTGCGCACACATGTGGTGTGGGTACCGTGTGTGCGCACGCGTGTGGTGTGGGTACCGTGTGTGCGCACGCGTGTGGTGTGGGTACCGTGTGTGCGCACGCGTGTGGTGTGGGTACCGTGTGTGCGCACGCGTGTGGAGGTCAGAGACTGATGATGACTCTCTTTCCCAGTCACGTTCTCACACGTTCTGGGGGGAAATGGGGGTTTGAGACAGGTTTTCTCTACGTAGCTTTGTCTGTCTGGGTAGCCAGTGGGTAGCCATTGAGCTCCAAGCATCGGTCTGTCTCTCCCTCCTCACCACTGGAGTTACAGATTCGCTACTACCTGGCTTTCCTGGGAGTGGATGCTGAGGACTGGGATGCGGCTCCTCGAGTTTGTACACTAAAGTCATCTCCTTGGCCCCTCCACTTATTTTCATTTGTTATTGCATGTGTATGGGTGCTTTGCTTGCCTGTCTGTCTGTGCACCACATGTGTGCCTGAGGCCCCTGGAGGTGAGAAAAAGGAATATGCAAAGAAAATATCTTTGAGAATTTTCCAGCCAGAAGACCAGGCGCCTCAAAGAAGGAGGTCCTAAGCAGAACAAATATTTTAAAATGAATCTAGGGGGCTCGAGAGATGGTTCAGTGGTTAGAACACTTGCTGTTTTTACAGAGGACCCAAGTCCAGTTCCCAGTACCTATGTCAGGTGACCCACAACTGCCTATAACTCCAGGGCATATGACACCCTCTTCTGGCCACAGATGACCCCTGCACTCACATGCACATACCTACACAGAGATACACACATATGCATAATTAAAAACAAAAGTACTAAAAGCTGGAAGTGGTGGCACAGGCCTATAATCACAGCGGCCAAGGGACAGAGGGAGGCAGATCTAAGTTCAGGGCCAACCTGGTCTACATAGTGAAACGATCTCAAAACAGAACATTGCCTGGTTCGCCATAGTGTTTTGTTCTTTACTGTTGGTTTTGTTAGACCTCAGGAGGATCCCCTGAGCCAGAGTCGATTTTACATGAATGTCTAGGCTCACAGGGCTGGGGTACCATGGAAGAAGTAGTAAGTTTTGAGTCCTCACCCTCCTTACCTCCACGGCTCCCAGGAAGCGATACCTCCAGAGGAAGTCAGCTCTGGGACAGCTGAATGCTATCCTCCTTGTAGCTCGGCCCCTGCTCCAGAGACGACAGAAACTGCAGGTAAGAGGATGGGAGCGGGGCTTCTGGATTGGGGGAAACCTCAGGATAGAAGGTAGGTGACCTTGACTGCCCGAGAGAGGGATCCTGACAGCCTAAACTTGCCAGGACTAAAATACCAGAACCCACTGTTTGCTGACTGCCTCCATTTCCTGTTCTGACTGGAGCAAGTTGGGGCCCTGGGGGTTCTTGTCTTCCTTCACCATGACACCCCTGTCCCTGCAGACCTGGCTCCCCCTTTCCACCTAGGTCTCCCCTGTTCCCTTCAAGCTCCCGTGGGCCCCCTTCTAGTCTCACTTTTGCCTGATGACTCCAATTTGAGAGTCATAAAGCAGCTCAAAGGTCAATGCCCACATACTGCCCCGTCCCAGGCTCCTCCCTGGCTGGACTTTGTCCCCTGGGACCATTTATTCCCGTCTTCCTTACCTCTTCCTGGTACCCTACCAGACAGACAGTGGCGTCCACAGCTCGGAGACGGTGAGAGCTGGGAGAGGGGTAGAGGAGGGTGAAGCCAGGCGACTGCTCCTCTGTGGGTCGATGACATTGGCATTCCTTTGCTACCATCAGGGTCTCCTGGGGACAGGAGGGACCCTGAGCTGCTGGGTCGGGTAGGGCTGCTGGGGAAGAAGAAGCATCAACTCTCGCTGGATCTCTCCCACAGCTCGAACATTCCCGAGGCCCACAGAGCGGGGAGGCCTGGGGGAAACGGTCGAGGATGGTGAGTGAGTCTGGAGGTACAGGGCCTGGCATAGCATGGGGGGGGATACAGAGTGACATCAGGGTCCTGTTCCTCATGTGCCACCTGAGTAGAAGACTGGCGTTCTCTTGATTTTCCTCAGGGACCCTTGGAGACCTGATCACTTGTTTTCAGGTTATGCCCTTGATCTTCAAGGGGAGACCGGGAGAGGGGGGTGTGCCCAATCCTGTTCAATGATCATTTGGGTCTCTCCACCAGGACCTGGGGCGCTTGGAGATCCCAGCCCAGCTGGCTGCTCTTCTGCGGACAGCGGAAGGTGTGTCATCTTAATGTCTGGTCTGAGACCCTTACGGGGGGCATCTCTGGTCCTCTTTCCCTGAGCCACCCATGGTCACTCTGTCCATGGTGGTTGGCAGCTTGTCAGGGAAAGTGGGGATCCGAGTGTCCTAGGCTGCCTCTTGTGTCCCTTCTCAGGCCGCCAGGGCACCCAGGCTGGGAACATCACAGAGTCCCTGCCACCTGAGGTTCCTGTCCGGCCCAGCCTGACCCTCCCTCCGGACATTGACCAGTTTCCCTTCTCCAGTTTTGTGTCCTCCAGTTTCCAGGTGAGTCCCTCGGTACTTCCTGTACCCCCAAAGCTCCAGTGTAAGACCTGGGAGGCAGGAGCAGGGCTCCACCTTCTCCCTGCCCTCCCCTGTGGTCATCGGAGCTGCCTGGAGAACAAAACAGTCTTCACGCGGTTGTTACAGGGAAGCCTTGGCCACAGACTTGTTTCAGCCACACCTTTCCTGTACCTGCGGCTTTGTCTAGCACTGAAGCTCTGTCCTTAACGAAGGTTTAACGAGGGAAACTTCCCAGGCCGCAGGCTTAAATACAAAAGCGGGATTCATGACTTCACACACAAGAAGATCTCAGTATTAGTTTAATTATTTTTTTTTGTTTTTTTGTTTTTTTTGTTTTTCGAGACAGGGTTTCTCTGTGGTTTTGGAGCCTGACCTGGAACTAGCTCTGTAGACCAGGCTGGTCTAGAACTCACAGAGATCCACCTGCCTCTGCCTCCCAAGTGCTGGGATTAAAGGCGTGCGCCACCACCGCCCAGCTGATTTTTTTTTTTTTTTTTGAGACAGGGTCTCACTACGTATCCCTGTTGTCTGGCGCTCACTACGTAGATCAGGCTGACCCTGAGCTTACTATGTAGATCAGGCTGGCCCCAAAGTCAGAGATCTACCTACCTCTGCCTTAAGAGTACTGGGATTAAAGGTGTGTGTCACCATGCCCCGCCCTATTTTAAAAAAAACATTTAAAGACAGGGCCTTTGGTAGCCCTGGCTTGCCTGGAACTCTGTACAGAGATCAGCCTCCCTTTTCTTCCCAAGTTTTAGGACTAAAGGCAGGGACACGAGCAGTTTGTTGTCAAGTTTTTAATTAAAGAACAACCAGAGGTCTAGAAGATTCCTAATGAAAGAGTGCTTCACGAGGACCTGAATTAAAACCCACAGCACCCAAGTAAAAAGCGAGGCGTGACCGCACATAGCCTTAATCCCGGTATTCGGGGGCAGATGCAGGTGGATTCCTGGAACTTGCTGGCAGCCTGTCTATGTAAAACAAGCGCCTCGGCTCAGTGACAGGCCCACTCAAGGCAAATAAGGAAGACGCCGGACATCCTCCTCTGGCGCACGCCTGCTCACACATGTCCAAGTAACACGCACACACGCACCCACGCACCTGTGCATCTTTCCTCTTCCTAGGGTACATGCTCCTGGGGGACTCCTCAAGGACAAACCCTATGTCACTCTCCTTCCCTCCAGAAGCCATATCTGCCTAGACCGGGGCAGCTACTGGATGAGCCCCTGACCCGCATGAATGGCGAGAACCCTCAGCAGGCTCTGGAGATCAACAGGGTGGTGAGTGAGACCTTGGAGGTGGCCAGTATGGCCGCTCTAAGGACCGGGAAGGTGCAGGGGAGCCCTGGGCTTCCTGCTCCTACCCTTGCTTTGTGTCAACAGATGTTGCGGCTCCTGGGGGATGGATCCCTGCAGCCCTGGCAGGAACAGACCATTGGCACGTTCCTGATACGGAAGGCCCAGCACCAGCCGGGACTTCGGGATGAGCTCTTCAGTCAGCTGGTGGCCCAGCTGTGGCACAACCCAGACGAGCAGCAGAGTCAGCGTGGCTGGGCCCTGATGGCCGTCCTCCTCAGCTCCTTCCCCCCTACACCTGCCCTGCAGAAGCCGTTGCTCAAGTAAGGGATCCAGCGGATGGGACTCTTGTAAGTGGAATCCACATACCCCATCGAGCTTCAGCAACCCTGTGCTGTCCCCACAGATTCGTATCTGACCAGGCCCCCCGAGGCATGGCAGCATTGTGCCAGCACAAGCTCTTGGGTGCCCTGGAGCAAACACCGCTAGTTCCCATGGCCTCAAGGGCCCACCCACCCACGCAGCTTGAGTGGAAGGCTGGATTGCGGCGGGGCCGGATGGCCCTGGATGTGTTCACATTCAATGGTGAGGTCTGCCTCCCTTGGTCAGTTCCCTAGCCTCCTCCTGCCCTGTCCAGGGTGGGGACAGTGAGCACTTCCTATCAGGGTGTAGCCCTCTGTCTCTCACCTTCCCACTAACCCCCACAGAGGGGAGCTACTCTGCAGAGGTGGAGTCCTGGACCACGGGAGAGCAGTTAGCAGGGCGGATCCTCCAGAGCAGGTAAGGGGAGCCTGACCACTGACTGTTGTCCCTGTCCTCACGCTCCCTCTGCTTTCCACGGCATGGTCCCCCCAGGGCCGGATGAACGCTGTTCCTCAATGAATAGAAAGGGAAGGTTCCAACGGAAGCTTCCAGAGAGAGAGAGAGAAAGAGAGAGAGAGAGAGAGAGAGAGAGAGAGAGAGAGAGAGAGAGCAGAGATTCTAAACGAGGGAGGAGCCGTGCGACAGCATAAGGCACAGATCCTAACTCTATAACAAATGAGATTATTAGAGCCTGGAGATCACCAGAAGGATTTTTGAGGTACAAACAGGAATGCAGTCTAAGGCTTCTGAGTGAGGCTGAGCGCCTGGCTCCCGCCTGGGGTGGGGATGTCATCGGGTCGTCAGAAGACACCCTCGACTGACTCACGACCTCTACTCCTGAAGGATGTCATCTGCCCACACCTCTCCCTGATCACCTCGACATCTCTCTCACTCTTGTCCCACCCAGAGGCCTGGAGGTGCCCCCTCGTGGCTGGTCTGTGTCACTGCATTCTGGGGATGCTTGGCAAGACCTGGCTGGTTGTGACTTTGTGTTGGACCTGATTGGCCAGACTGAGGACTTTGGAGACCCAGCTGGTTCCCGCAGCTACCCCATCACTCCCTTTGGTTTGTAGGTACCACCCACCTGCCCTCTCCCCAGCTGGTCATCCTCAGCCACCCTGCATTGTGTGGTGAACCAGGTCTCCCACCTAAACTTCTACACCCCTCTTAGAGGTGACTGCCGCAGTAGACCCCTTAACTAGTCCCACTTTCCTGCAGAGCTGAGAACATCCCTCCAGCCCCTGGCGTTCAGGCTCCCTCCCTGCCCCCAGGACTCCCTCCAGGTCCAGCCCCAACACTGCCTGGCAGCAGCCCCCCAGGTAAAGCACACAGAGATTGGCAGGGTGCTGGGAATGGGTCCAGAGGTAGATGCGGCAATGTACCCTTGCCCCACAGGTGAGGCCAGGAAGCCGGGAAGCCTTGATGGTTTCCTGGACCACATCTTCGAGCCGGTTCTCTCCGGGGGCTTCAGTGTGAGTAGCCTCCCCTCCGGCTCCTTTGCTTTGGTGCTGGGGTGTGGCCACCCCTTCTGTTTCTCCCAGGCTCTAGCTCTGACGCTGAATATCTGTCCCTTCAGGATCTGGAACAAGGCTGGGCCCTGAGTAGCCGTATGAAGGGAGGGGGCTCCATTGGGCCCACCCAGCAGGGTTACCCCATGGGTGAGTACAGGTGGTGTCTCTCCAGGGCTTCCCAGGCCCAAGAGCAGGGGTAGTCTAAATCGCCACAGGCAACTGAAATGGGCACTCTGGCTGGTACCCCAGAGGGTAACGCTTCTCTCTGCCTGGAGCTGGAAGGAGGAGGAGATATGTGGGGCCAAGTTTGAATGGACCTGAGAGACCCTATCCCCTTAGTGTATCCAGGAATGGTGCAGGCACCCAGCTACCAGCCAGCTATGATGCCCGCACCAATGCCCATGATGCCAGCAATGGGCACAGTCCCAACCATCCCAGGTAAGGCAAGGTTAAGGGTACCGGGAAAAGCTTTGGGGGCTGAAGGTGGGGGAAGGGTCCTGCTGGGAGTCCAGATGGCACCTGGGATCAAGAGTCAAGTCTGGCCATGGCACCTAACCTGCTCTGCTCTGGATATCCGCCCTTCACAGCCATGATGGTCCCACCACAGCCGCAGCCTCTGCTTCCCAGTTTGGACTCCAGGCAGCTGGCGGTACAGCAGCAGAACTTTATCAACCAGCAGGCGATGATCTTGGTAACCACCGTGGCTGGGCCATGGGACTGCCCAGGGAGTGTGAGCACAGGGGGCAGGGCCAGCGGAGGCTCTTACTGGCTGGCTTCTCCTTTCCCTCAGGCCCAGCAGATGACGACCCAGGCCATGAGCCTGTCTCTAGAGCAACAGAACCAGAGACGCCAGAACGGGGCTCAGGCCTCAGCGGCTGCCTCCCAGACTCCACCCTCCGTCACGGCTCCCAAACCCCAGAAGCTGACTGCGCCCCAGAAGACGCTAGAGAGTCGCCCAGAACCTTTGGATGTTTGCTTTACAGTAAGGAGCCGAGGCTAGGCAGAGGTCTGGTGTGGTGTGGTGGCAGGGAAGGTAGGAAGGATTGGTCCAAGAAGCCATCAGAAGACGGTGTTGAAAGGATGGGGCCGTGGCTGACTGGGGGCTACTCTTCATTTCCTCTTCTGCCAGGAGGACACTCCAGAGGAAACTGAAGCCAGGCCTCCACGCCCCAAGAGCTTCCAGCAGAAACGGGACTATTTCCAGAAGATGGGTGAGGGTGGAAGCCATGTGGAAATGTCACTGATGCCTGCAGCCCGGGGAGGGGAGGCCACACTGCTCCCCTACCAGTATGGCCTGTCCAGGAGCCCAGATGAGTAAGCCCCTATCCCTATATGCTGGACAAGCACCAGTGACAGAGAAGGCCGTCTGTGGCATTTATAGGGCAAGAGCCAATCAGGGTGAAGACCGTGAAGCCTCCAGTCAAGGTTCAGATCCCCCAGGAGGAGACAGAGGAGAGTGAGGAGGAAGAGACAGCTGGTAGGTGTGGTGGGCTGCGGCTCCTCTGGCTCCAGTGTAGGGACCGTGCTTGATTGTCTTACTCTTCCTGGCAGAGCCGACCCCGCCACCTCCTCCTCCAGTTGTGAAGAAGCCATTGAAACAAAGTAAGCCCAAAGCGGTGAGGGAAGATGAGGCGGAACCAGCAAAGAAGGAAGCACCCAACAAGGACAGAATGTCCAACAAGGACAGAGCGCCCAAAAAGGACAGAGCACCCACCCAGGACAGAGAGCCCACCCAGGACAGAGAGCCCACCCAGGACAGAGAGCCCACAGTGCACAGCTCCAACTCCACACCCCAGCGCCCAGAACCCAGCAGGGAAATTCGCAACATCATCCGCATGTACCAGAGCCGCCCAGGCCCCGTGCCTGTGCCGGTACAACCCACCAGGTAGGCCCCGGGGGCACATGGCCAGGGCTTTTCCTCTCCGCAGGCCATCACCCTGTACCCTAGTAACTTTCTCTTTCTTTCACGAGGCCTGTGAAAACTTTTCAGAAGAAAAATGACCCTAAGGATGAGGCTTTGGCAAAGCTGGGAATAAACGGTGCCCACTTGCCGCCATTGGTGAGCTACCCGGCCATCTTCTGCAGGGCACGGGCTAGGATCTGTCCAGGAATCCTGGGCTAAACCTGGGGTTTCCAGGGTAACCTGGCCTTGACTCTAACCCGTGCCTTTTCCTGCAGACGACGTCTCCTAACCAAAGCAAGGGCTCCCCACCCGTTGTGGCTCCTCGACCCAAGACTCGACCAAGACTTGAGCCCTCCCTATCCATCCGGGAAAAGCAGGGACCCCTTCGGGACTTGTTTGGCCCACATAGCCCAAGTCCATCCATAACTCCGGCACCCCCACCTCCACCCCCACCTCCACCAGCACTTCCATTGTCTCTGCCTGAGGAACCCAAGACCCGTTCAGTGGAGTCTCGTGGTGAGGAATCCGTGTTTCCCCTGTTGAGTCTGAGTTGGTGGCAGGACTCATGACAGCCTCTTGGGACCCATGACAAAAGTCATCCCTATCTGGCTGAGACCAGCTGTTTGGGCTTCTGGACTTTGGAGCTTGGAGCCCTTGAGTCCTCATTCCTATGCAGGGCAGGGCTGAGGCACCCTGAAGTCTGTCTGGCACTAAAAGGCTCACTTCTGCAGGGTGTTGTCCTTGATGAAGACCTGATAAGTGTTTTCTTGTTTGTTTTTTTGGTGGTGGTGGGGAACTCAGTGGCTGGAGTAAATGTGGCCGGGACACTAAGAAAAACTCAGGGACAGAGATGAAGGCAGGAGTTGGTGCCAGGAGTCTGGAGACTGAGAAAAACAGGAACATAAGGGGTCTCTGGCAGCCTAGTAACAGGTCTGTCAGCCCGCGTCTAAGGCTCCTCTCTCCCTCTGCCAGCCCTGATGGAGCCCATGGAGGATCGGGGGATCTCCACTCAGCTCCTCGTGCCGTCTGGTAGCGTGTGCTTCTCCTACACAAATGCACCCTGGAAATTGTTCTTACGCAAGGAGGTGGGCATGGGGGTCGGGCCTCAGCCTTTTGGGGTTGGCAGGGCAGTAATGGGCAGTGTGAGATTCTCACCTGAAACCCCAACACATCCCCTTCCCCGTGAACCCCGTGGGAGGGCAGAGGTCGGCTGGCCAGGTCACAGCTTGGCATGATCCCCGCTCTTTCTGTCCTGCTCTTAGGTGTTCTACCCCCGGGAGAACTTCAGCCACCCCTACTGTCTCAGCCTTCTCTGCCAGCAGGTGAGAGCCTGGCTCATGCACCAACCCGCCACCCCCACAGACAGACCGTATCCTGGGACCCTCTTCAAACCTAGTTGACAGGAACAGCTGGTACTCAGCACTCTGCCTGCCTGTAGAGTCCCTGCCTCAGTGTCCTTGCAAAAAAACAGAACAGTAGCCGGGCGATGGTGGCTCACGCCTTTAATCCCAGCACTCAGGAGGCAGAGGCAGGCGGATCTCTGTGAGTTCAAGACCAGCCTGGTCTACAAGAGCTAGTTCCAGGACAGGCTCCAAAGCCACAGAGAAACCCTGTCTCGAAAAACCAAAAAAAAAAAAAAAAAGAAAAAAAAAAACAAAAAAAAAAAAAAAAAAAAAACAGAGCAGTGATCAACTTAGTTTTGCAAATGAGAGGTCCAAGCGGGGGCTGCGTGTCACAGGCTCTAGCACACACTGGGTGCTTTATAAATGGCGGCTGCTACTCGGTCATTTTTGGCAGCTGGTCCACTCTGTCAACAGCAGCAGACCATGGTGCTAGAGGAAGGAGTGAGGTGGATGTGGGAAGGACAGGGGAGAGCTGTAGGTTTTGGACATGAGTCTAGGATTTGGGAGCCTTCTGTCATCCCGTCTCCCTGCCCCTGTCCCACCCATGTCTCTAGTAGGACCCAGCCCACACTGCCAGGTGTGTAGGCACCACCACTAGGCCTTCTGCCTCTCCTCCATTGCACACCCATAGCTGCTAGTTTGAGGGCCTGGCACTGACCAACTTTGCTCCGCCTCCAGATCCTGAGGGACACCTTTGCAGAGTCCTGCATCAGGATCTCCCAGGAGGAGCGGCACAAAATGAAAGACCTGCTGGGTATGGGTCCCGGGAGCTGGGGTGTGGGGGCGGGCTAGACCTGCCCTGAGGGGAAGTGCCGTGGGAACACGGATATCATGGACCTTTCCCGCCCACAGGAGACTTGGAGGTGAGCCTGGACTCCCTTGACACTGCTGAAGACACCATCAAAAAACGCATCGTGGTGGCCGCTCGAGACAACTGGGCCAACTACTTCTCACGCATCTTCCCAGTCTCGGTCAGTGATGCTGGACTTAGTGGGGCACAGCTCAGCCCTGGAGCTCTCTACTCAAGGACCCCAGTGCCAGGAATGACCGACACACCTGCCTTCCTGACAGGGTGAGAGCGGCAGCGACGTGCAGCTGCTGGGTGTGTCGCACCGCGGACTGAGGTTGCTGAAGGTGACCCAAGACCCTAGCTTCCACCTGGAGCGGCTCAAGACACTCTGCTCCTACAGGTGAGCTGGTCCCAACAGAGCCCGGACGGGGTGGCAGGTGGCCTCCAGCTCACCCCCTGACTGTGTACACAGCTTTGCTGAGGTGTTGGCTGTGGAGTGCAGCGGCGGCTCCACCCTGGTGCTGTCACTGAAGAACGAGCAGCTCATGCTGCACACAGCCCAAGCCAGGGCCATCAAGGCCATGGTGGAGCAGTTCCTGAGTGAGCTCAAGAAGGCAAGTGTGGGCTAGCGCGCCCTGCCTGGCCTCCCTGGCTCCTGGCTGGGAGGACACCCGGGGCAGGCAGCAGACCGCAGACTCCACCTGTCCCCAGGACTCTGGCTACGTCATCGCTCTGCGCAGTTACATCACTGATGACCACAGCCTCCTCAGCTTCCAGCGTGGGGACCTCATCAAGTTGCAGCCAGGGGTCTCTCCGGAGCCAGGTAGTCCCCAGGGCTGGCAGAGGGAGGCTGCCAAGGGGCAGAGGGGGCAAGGCAGGTGAACCATCATTCTGCAATGCCTTCTAGGCTGGCAGTTTGGCTCTGTTGGAGGCCGCTCAGGACTCTTTCCTGCCGACATGGTGCAGCCAGCTGCTGCTCCGGACAGCTCCTTTTCCCTGGGACAGAGAAACAGCTGGCAGCGTAAGAGTAAACCACGGCAGCTGAAGGAGCCGGCTCAGGAGGTGAGGAAGACAGAAGAGGTGAAGGAGTGAAGGCCTAACTAGGAGTCTCGGAAGGAAAGAGCAGGGCTGCCTGGCTCGCTCGGGTGCTGCTGCTTCCTGTGGCCTGGTGGGCGCGCTCGCTCAGTGCGGTCTGTCCTTTGCCATCTCCTGCCTCGTCTCCCCGGCAAGACTTGTAATCCACAGCCTCTGACTGTGGTGCTTAGTTCACTGTCTCCATAGAAGATGCTTAATAAATAATCGTGTCTTTCCTGGCTTCTGGTGTCACTGCTCTCGGGTCTGACGGGTATGGGGACCAGGCGGTAAGAGTGGGAACAGGGCTTCTGGGTTAGGTGGTGGGTGGGCACTGCGGTGGTACCAAATTTCCTGTGCTCCCAGCGCCCCACCCATCCCGGGAGCCAAGAACCCAGTGAAGGCTCAGAGGCCACCTCGTACACAGCCTACAGCTCCCTCTCTGCTGACTCCCACAGCTACACCATGCAGGAATTTGCCCTGCGCTACTTCCGGAAGCCTCATACCTCGTGAGTGCTCTGAACCAATCTCTGTGCCTATCTGCCCTCGGCTGTCCCTGGTACAAACCACAGAGCCACCAGGTCACCGCTTTTACCATGGGCTTCGTGGCCTGGGACAAGGGCGGGAGGGCCAGCAAGCAGGGCTGTCTTTCCCTCTGCCCTCCACAGGCTGACACAGGCAGGCAGAGGTGCCAAGAAGAAGGCTGCAGCCAACCTGATCCAGTACAGCAAGGTAAGGGGCCAGGTCGGGAGGAGTGGGGGCCAAGGATCTGCCTTCTGACTCCCATGGCCCTAGATTCACAGCTAAGGCTCTTTGGCCACAGGACCCCATCCAGGAATCCCTCATCAGTCTCAGCAATGAGGACATGAACAAGAGGGCTGTGGCTGGCTTCAAGGGTGAGTGGGCACCTGACTCCCTTCTCTTTGAGCTCCCCCTGGATCCGCCCATCCGCCAGCACAGGAAGCCTTCTCCACCAACTGTGACAGCCGGGGCGATTGATGGGTTCAGGGATGCCAGTGTCAGCTGAACCCATTTCCTCAACAAAGTTAGAGCTGACTGTCCTGCCTGGTGTGTATGCGTTCGGAGAGGAAGGCATCAGAGGTCAGGCAGCCTGGACAGTGGCAGCACAGGTCCGGCCAGCCCTTGCTTACTGTGCTTCATATCCTGCCTGCAGCTCTGATGCAGTTTATGGGGGACCAGCCTAAGCCCCGGAGCACAGACGAACTGGCTCTGCTCTATGAGCTGCTGAAGGTAAGAACTGTGTGCCAACCCTGAGCACCCTTCCTGCCCTCCTGCCTGGGCCAGAATGGCCCATCTATGAGTTCAAGGCCAGCCTGGTCTACAGAGTGAGTTCTAGGACAGCTAGGGCTACACAGAGAAACCCTATCTTGAAAAACCACACACACACACACACACACACACTCTACTGCTACTGGTAGTTTCTTACTTGTTTCAAAATACTTGATCTTTGGCCAGGCAGGGTGGCACACACCTTTAATCCCAGCACTCGGGAGACAGAGGCAGGAGGATCTCTAAGTTCGAAGCCACCCTGGTCTACAGGCGCCAAAGTTACAGAGAAACTCTCTCTCGAAAAACCAAATAAATAAATAATTTAAAAACAAGTGACAAGATGGACTGGGCAAAGGCTGCCAGGTGGTGAGTGTTTTAATGTGTGGTTTTTCTTTTTTTCTTTTTTTTTTTTGTGGTTTTTCGAGACAGGGTTTCTCTGTGGTTTTGGAGCCTGTCCTGGAACTAGCTCTGTAGACCAGGCTGGTCTCGAACTCACAGAGATCCGCCTGCCTCTGCCTCCAGAGTGCTGGGATTAAAGGCGTGCGCCACCACCGCCCGGCAATGTGTGGTTTTTCAAGACAAGGTTTCTCTTTGTAGCCCTGGCTGTCCTGGAACTCACTGTGTAGACCATGCCCGCCTTGAGCTTCTAGAGATCCGCTTGCCTCTGCCTCCTAGGTGCTGGGATTAAAGGCCTGTGCTACCATGGCCCAGCCAGGTAGCAGTGTGTCTAAAGACAGGCCCCTGGCCAGCCATCATGCACAGCAGCCCCTGGCTCTACTGTCCTGTCCCTCTGCCTTACCCACTCATTCCTCCTGTCCCCACAGCTGTGCCAAGAGGACCTCAGAGATGAGATGTACTGCCAGGTCATCAAGCAAGTCACAGAACACCCTGAGCCGTGAGTGGGGCTTGTGGGGTAGAGGGCTTGGGCGGGAGCAGCACTGCGGTCTGGCCAGCCTGAAACCCAGCTCTACCCCGCAGGAAGCACTGCGCTCTGGGCTGGAGCATCCTCAGCCTCTTCACGGGCTTCTTTGCACCGTCTACCACTCTGATGCCCTATGTGACCAAGTTCCTGCAGGATTCCAGTCCTAGCCAAGGTGCCTGGGTTGGGAAGAGGGATTTTCAGGCTGAGAATGCCCTGCCAGTAAAGGGGCTGGGATACACCTGTGACCCCCCCCATCATTCTCTACAGAACTGGCCAGGAGTAGCCAGGAAAACCTCCAGCGTACGGTTAAATATGGGGGGCGCCAGAAGTTACCACCACCGGGTGAAATGCAAGCTTTTCTGGTATTAGGACTCTCTGGTAATGGGTGGGGGTGGCTAGAAGCAGAGAGCCGGGACCTCTGATTGTGGAGACTAACCCTACAACTTACCCGTCAGAAAGGGCAAGCGCTTCGTTTGCTTCTGATTCATCTGCCTGGTGGTGTGGAGTACAGGACAAACATAGAGACCTTCACGGTGAGCAGGGGCTGCCAAGGAGAGAGGCCATGTGCCTATGCTCGGGACGCTAGTCTCGATCCTCCTGGCCTGTCTTGTGCCCAGGTGTCAGGGGAAGTGCTTCAGGAGCTGTGTGGACAGATGGGCATCACAGACCCGCAGGAAGTGCAGGAGTTTGCCCTCTTCCTCATCAAGGGCGAAGGTGAGCCCAGGGCCCCAGCCACTGTCCTCTCACAGGAACACAGACTCTGGGCTGGGACAGTGTTCAATTTTGGCATGGGTCCCCTACGCAGGTGAGCTGGTTCGGCCACTGTCGCCCCATGAGTACATCAACAGTGTCATGACAGACCAGGACATGAGCCTGCACAGCCGGCGGCTTGGCTGGGAGACCCCGCTGCACTTCGACCACCCCACCTACACCGAAATCCACTATGGCCAGGTCGGTCCGGGCCGTCTAGGCAACCTCTAGATGCCCTCTCCACAGTGACGCTCACAGTGGCAGCTGGAAGGGGTGGGGCAAGAACAAGTCTGAGTCTCTAAGAGCCACCAACTGTTGGGGAGGTCACGACCCAGCAGGCCCCCCACAACCCTCCTCTCCTCAGGTGCTTCGGGACTACCTGCAAGGGAAGCTGATGATCAGTGCCCAGGAAGATGCTCAACTTGCCCGGCTGGCTGCCCTCCAACACCTCAGGAAAGCCAGCAAAAGTCCGCCATCGGAGTACGTGAAGTCAGCTCAACCTCTCTTGTCAGCCCCCCTCCCCCAAACCTAAGGGCTTCTCCGGCCTCCTACCTCCCTTCCCCCAAGGCAACTCCACAACTCCACTTGACCTTTCCCAGTCCCGACCAGACAGGCCTCCCTTAGTCGATGCCTGTCTTCTGCCCCTCCCCACCCTGATCCTGAGCTATGAGCTAGGCCCTGGGGTCCTTATCCATAGTAGGTACCAGTTCGGTTATGTGGCACATGCACCACCCTGCACCAGGTGGGCCATGGTCACAGGCCCAAGTGACCCAGGCTGTGCCCCCTAGGCAAGAGCTGCTGGCTTACATCCCCAAGCCACTGCAATGGCAGGTGAACACAGCCAGCATCAAGAGCTTAGTGAGCCAGGAGCTGAAGCAGATGCAAGGCTGCAGCTCTCTGAGAGCACAGACAGACTTCATCGGTAGGTCCATGTGAAGGGGCAGCGGGGCGTGCGGAGGCCTCTGTGCCCAGTCACCCTTCATTTGCCCTGGGGACATCTGCAGCCAGGACTCTCGTCCTGTCCCTCTACCCACAGAGACCACGGCCCAGCTGCCCCTCTTTGGCTACACTGTGTATATGGTACTGAGAGTGAGCAAGCTTGTTCTTCCTGGACCTGTCCTCCTGGGGCTCAACCGCCACCATCTTGTCCTCATGGACCCCAGTTCCCAGGTAGGTAGAGCTCCTGTTCTCGTGTTGGTTCAAATCCCGAGTCAATCTCATACCATGCACTGCCGCCCCAGCGCCAATCTCTGCTGTATCTGCTACCCCAGAAACCCTGCTGCTCCATCCCCTTGAAAGACCTGCAGCGGCTCCACCTGCTCAGCCCACTGCAGGACGATGGGGTCCCTGGCCTGGAACTCAACTATGGCTCCGCTGATAACCCCAAGACCATCTGGTTGGAGCTGCCCCAGGTGAGGGGCCGAGACTTCTGCAGTCCCCAGGAAATGCTTCCTCAGCCACAGTGGCTACTGGTCTCTGTTGAGGAGCAGTGGGGGCAGAGGTGGTGGGGGTGGGGAGAGTACTGACCCATCTTTGCCTGGCAGGCCCAGGAGCTGAAGCACACCATTGTCTTCCTGATGGAGGAGGGCAGCATGTCCTCCACGCAGTGGCCAGGCCTCGGCTGAGTCTCCCTGAGCAGTCTGCCTTGGATGTTGGGTGGTTCTCGCTCATCTTCGCTGCCTGGCCCCTGCCCTGAAATTTCCTGCAGCATAACCCCAAGTGAGGGTCATGAGGCAGGGGTTGCCACAGTGACATCAACTGAGGAAGCGAGCAGACACATGCCCTCCGAGGTGCACTGAACCCAGAGCTGGGGCTGTAGGAACTTGGCCTGGGCGTCTGACGTCCTGCCTGGGGAAAATGCCCACTTAGCTCTAGGGCCAGCACCGGGCCTGGATGAAGCAGCTTCAGCACAAATAAAACGACCGTGTGTGAACATGAGCGTGTATCTTGGGCAGACTTTATTCTTCTTATTCTTACAAACATGTCAGTTGGGTCTGGCCTTCCTGAGCAGCAGACGGGCAGGGCCTGGAGCCTGGGATCTCAAGTAAGAGGGCAGGCACTCAAGGGCAGAAATGGCCTCGCCCTGGCAGAGGACTTGAAACAAAGACGGGAAGGTCACTGTTTTTCTTTGGCAGCAGCCGTTCCATCGAACCATCTAATGTGGGGCCCTGGCCGTGAAGGCCAGGAGAAGCAGGCAGAGAGAAAGGACTATGGGCTAACCTCTGACCTTCCACTGCGTGTCTAGTGACATCTCTACAGTGTGGTTTGGTTGGGGGGAGGGGCGAGGAGGAGGACCCTGAGAAAGTTGGTGCCTCTGGCACGGGCCTGCCGCCCCTGTTCAGTCAGCAGGCAGGTCATCTTTGTGGGGCGCAGAGGCCACGCCAGTCAGCTTCACTCTCACACCGGGCCCGATCATGGAAAAACTGCTTGATGAGGGTCTGGGCCTCCTCCCTCACTGCAGAGAGCAGGACAGGACAGAGAGAAGGTAAGGACCAGTATCCTGGCAGCCGTCGTCCACCCCCACCATGCCTTCTGGCCCTGGCCAGGTCGGCACTCACCACTCTTTCCAGGAGAGGCCTTCTGAGCCAGCAAATGTGAGAGGTGGCGGGCAAAGCCTTTAAACAAGTCCTAGAAGGAAAGGGAGGAGGACAGAGCCCTGGAGCCACCACTGCCAAGGGCAAGGCAGAGCCAGAGTGGGCAGAAGCTGGCCTTGGCTCAATGGCCTTCTCTGCCCTACCTCATTCACGGTGCACATTCCTGGCCACCCCCAACCCCTGCCTTGACCCACATCCTCCAGGCCCACGCACCCTACCTTGGACATGAACCTGCCCTCCTTATAGAAGGGGGTCAGGTATTTGACCACAATAGCAGCAGCCTCCTTCACGGAGATGCCCGGAGCTGAGGGCGGGCAGGGCTCTCGAGCCGCTTTACTCTCGGTGCTGCTATCACTGGCCAGGGCACTGCCCTTGGCCTCCGCCAAGATGGAGGACTGTGTTGAGGGGCAAAGCTTCTTCTGAGTCCTCTCTGAGCTCTCCTGGATAGGGTCACAGCATGGACAGATCACTTTGGGGCTCCCCTTTACAGGCTCTACCTCCCTTCTGGAAGGAAGCCTGCACCTCAGCACCAGGAGCCTTCCCCCAGCCCATCCCACCTGCTGCTAGGGCGTGAGAAGCGATCTTCCCTGACCCTAACCCTTGGCCCAGGCGGCTCTCCTCCTCACCACGCACCTCCTCCAGTACCTGCTGGGGTCTAGGCCGCTTGCCTGCCTGAGTTTCCTTCAGAGGACTAGGCTGACCTTCAGGGCAGTTCTGGTCTCGGAGTGAGCAGGGGCTGGCCGGAGGGAAGAGCAGCATCAGAGGTCTGGGTCTGGCTGTGCTCTCGATCCAGGCAGCCCAGCAGGGCCCACCGTGAATGAGCTGTACGCTTCAGAGGCCCAGGCAGCAAAGGGGTCAGATGCTGCCACAGCTGCCACAAAATGAGGGTTCCCGGACATGGAACTCTTACCTTGGTCCCTCCCTGGGACACTCAGTCTGTCCTAGGGTATTCAAATGCCCCTGGGCTCCAGCTTCTGCACAGTCCTCTGGCACACCTCCACAGGGAGGGACTGAAGCAGGTAAAGGCGGGCTTTCTGTTCTTTGACAGAAGAATCGGGTGATGTTCTGGGAATCCTTCAGGGCTGCTGCAGCTAGGAGCTGCTGTCTCTTGCTGGCTCTAGCCTTGGCACCGCCTTTTCTCCTCTTCTCGGGCGAGGGCTCCCCACAGTTAGCACTACTTCCAGGAGCCTCTCCTTGGTACCCAGGGAGGGGCTCGTTCCTGTCTTCATCTTGAAGGTCACAGTCCCAGCCTGAGGGATCCTGTTCACCTTCCAGCACAGCCTCAGAGGCTTGCTTCTGGATCTGAGACTTCCCCAACAGTTCTGTGGCTGTCTGGAATGGGCAGGAGCCTTTGCGGAAGGCAGCTCCTACTCTCTTGGGTTTGAGCTGTGAGGAGAAAAAGGAAGAAGTCAGAAGGCTCAGGACCCAGACCTCCCCACGAACAGCTGTGGCTATGGCGAGAGGCTCTCAGGAATGTGGGAAGAAAGAGCTGAACAGGACTCAGGTGGGGGTCAGGCTGATGGGAGAAGAGGCCACGACCGACAGACAAATACAAAGATCCTCTCTGGCCTTCCTGACATCTGGGTTGGGCACGGAGGGCGAAGCAGAAGTGGAGCCGCCCTGCGAACCTGGATGCTGCTCACCGAGTAGACATGGGAGGCTGGTGGGATGTCGTAGTCGTTGGGCTCCACAGGCTCAGCCCCAGCACTGCAGCTCTTGGTGTCACCTTCCATGTCATAGAGACGACCATCCTTGGAGGCCTTGTGGATCTCAGCCACCTAAAGACAGGCAGGGAGATTAAGGCACCCACAAGCTACTGCTTAGCCCCAGTCCAGACACCCCAACCCTGCTGTGCATTAAGTGGAGTGGACGCTAGGGAAGTGCTGCTCCCACTGGGATGGCCACCTGGATGGCTCCAGGTAGCCCAGGAGCTTCACCACTGTCAGGGGCTCCAGGCCAGCGGGTGGCAGGTAGCTTCTGAACAGGAGAGGCGGCCTTGTCCTGTCCTCAGACTATGAGCATGCATGCATGCTGGCCTCCTTGGCCCAAGCCTACCTTCTTCAGAACGCTGGCCTTGTACAGGTTGACCATCTTGGCGTTTCGGAATGCCCCATACTCCAGCTCCACAGCCTTGGCCCGCAGGTCAGCTCTGTGGGAAGGAACAAGAGCACTGCGGTCCTCCTGGTTTCGGTTTCTCTTCAGAGACCATGGGCTAGCCTCAGGGCCTGGTGAGGATGAGCACGTGGATTCTGAGCAGGCTTCTCTAAGTACCCCTCGGCTCACTGCCCTTCAGTGGCCTTTGGCAGTCTCTGGAAAGGCTGCAGGGACTGGGAGCCATGGAGTGGGATGGATCACAACCTGCGGAGAGGCATCCTCTGAAGGGACAAGCTTGGTCTCCCCCTGGAGCTCTTGGTCACTCACCCATCAGGGGACCCTGCGGCCTGGTGATTACTGCTCAGCGCCTCCTCCAGAAGTTGCAAGCAGTGCTCACGGGCCTATGAGGAGAGTGAGATCTTGGTCACCCACCCTCAGGGTCAGGGAGGGGCCCTGAGAGAAAGTGAAGAGGTGTCCTTCTAGTACCTTCACTGTGAGCTTAGGGATCTTCCTGCTTGAAGCCTCTCTCAGGGGACAGTCTTCATCTGAGGAAAGGGCAGAAAGGGCTTTCCACTTGACCAGCTCTCTGGAGCCCCCCAACCCTCACTGAGCGACCCACTGTTCACAACCAGACACAGCACCCAAGCCCCTGGGGGCATTTCTGTACCAACCTGGGGGTATGAATTCTTCTATCTTGGGCTCTTTACCCTGGAAGACAGACAACATGAGGGACCATAAGACATCCTGCCCTGCTGCAGGGCAGCTCCTACTGAGGTGGCGAGCAGGGGACCATCCAGGGCCTTGCATGGACCACTGTGTGCTGGTTATTTTTTAGGGGGTAGGAAGGATACTTTGGAGACAGGGTTCACTATGTCGTCCCTGGTCTTGTCTCAGATCCGCCTGCCTCTTCCTCCCAAGTGCTAGGATCAAAGCCATGAGCCACTATGCTGGCTTAGGTTTTTTGGTTTTTTTTTTTTTTTTTTTTTTGTTTACTTGACAGAAACTAGAGTCATCTGGAAGAGGGAACCTCAACTGAGGAATGGCCTCTAGCAGACTGGTCTGGGGAGGCATTTTCTTACTTGATGTGGGACAGCCCAGATTACTATGGGTTTTGCTATTCCCGGGCTAGTGGTCCTGGGCTGTACAAGCTAAACAAGAGAGTGGCACTCCTCCACGGTCCCTGCTTCCGTTCTACCTCCAGGATCCTGACCCTGACTTCCCGATGCTGGACGGTGATGCGGAAAGTGTCAGCCAAATAAACCCCTTGCTTCCCAACTTGGTTTTGGTCACAGCACTGGAAACTAACAGAGCCACTGAGCCCTGTCACGGTCTCTGCCACCTTTACCTTGCGCAGGCTCATCTGCTTCTGATAGAAAAGATTCCATTGCCGCTTGTGGGCCTCATCTCTGCCCTCATCACCGCTCCCTCCAGAACCTTCATCATACCTAGAGAACAGGCAAGGTGTGAGCAGAAAGGGTCGGGGCTCTGCTTTTCCCCGATCTTCTGGCACAGCATTAAAGCCCAGGCCCCAGGAAGAGTACCACACCACGCTGCAGAAGGAGACCTTGGTCTGGCTAGGGCCAGCGGATGCATTTCGCTGTCCTCACCTGCTGAAACCCCCGTAGCCTCTGCGGCCTCCCTCATACAGCTCAGGGTCGAAGTCGTCCTCCTTGAAGGGCCCGATGCAGGTCTTGCTCCAGCTGCTGCTGCGCTCCAGGGCATCAAGCTTCTCCCTTACAGCCGCAGGACTCTGGCAGTGGTCACAGCCTTTGGCGCAGGCAGGAGGTGCATCCCCAAAGTACTTAGCAATGGCAGCATGGCGGCACCTACAGTGAGCAGTGCTTGGGATGGGGGCTGAAGCAAGCAATGTCTGCCCAGTCTCCAAACTCTGATTCACTATCTAGCACCACTCTTGATGCTTCCTACCTTTCAAAGCCCTTCCTAGATTTGTTCTATGTGTATCAGTGACCCCTAGTGCCTGAGGTCAGGACTTGTTCCAGATGGGTTGTGAGCCTGCAGGACAGGGGGTGCTGAGAACTGAACCAGGGTCCTCTGTAAATACAGTATATGCTCTTAACCTCTGAGCCATCTCTCCAGTCCTTGTTCTGTACCCTTTTATTTACAGGGGCTTGTGGAGCATCACCTGGGGCTGCCTAGTGCAGAGTTGGGCCAGTGAGATAAAGCAGCCTTCCTATAGTCATGTACTGGTGACTGGGGGTCAGGATGTGAACCTCATTCTGTTCTGTGAGCTCTGGGACCCTGTTCTTCCCTCTCCCCACAGTGCTGGAATGCCCTGGTGAGGCGAGGCTCTGGCACAGATACTGGGTCTGCCACCAAGACTATGTCAGTGAGAAAACATTTTACCCTTGAATCCCAGGGCCTCTCCACTTACACTGCTGGGGCACAGTGGCACAGCGGAGCATGGCTGGTGGTCTCACAGGCTGTGAGCACTGCTGGCATGCTCTACAGGGATAGTCCTCACTGTGGGGAAGGAGGAAAGGGCAGGAAAGGGCCATCCCATCCAAGTGCTCTGTCTGCTTGGCTATTTTTCTTCCGTTATTTAGAGGCAGGGTCTCACTATGTAGCCAAGACTTGCCCAGGACTCACTATGTAGACTGGGACGGCTCCAAACTCACAGAGATCTGTCTGCCTCTGCCTCCCAAGTACTAGGATTAAAGGTGTTTGCAACCACACTGGTGTTTTTCTATTGTTGTTGTTTCTTTTTTTTTTTTTTTTTTT
>NC_022014.1:78905694-78917746 GCF_000317375.1 Microtus ochrogaster
GCCACCATCGCCCGGCTTGTTGTTGTTTCTTAAGCTGGGGTCTCACTATAGCTCAGGGTGGCCTTGAACACACGCTTCAGATTCCCCAGTCCTGGGGTCGCAGGAGTGAGCACATCTGATCTTTCCTTAGAGATCTCTAGCTCCCCCTGGCCCCCTACCATGAGCCCTTTTGCTCCAGGCCAAGGGCTGCCCCTGGCACGGCTCCCAGAGTGGCAGTTCTCAACCCATGGGTCGCAATCCCTTTGGGGCTTCAGTGATCTTTTCAGAGGGGTCACCTAAGACCATCAGAAACAGATATTACATTTTGATTCATGAAAGTAGCAACATTGCAGTTATGAAGCAGCAATGAAAATAATTTTATGGTTGGGGTCACCACAAGTATTAAAGGGTCTCAGTGTTCAGAAGGTTGAGAACCACTGTCCTAGAGACAGCAGTTCTGAGAGTGGCTATCATGCCTAGTCACTGTTGAACCCAGCCAGTCAGGGAGACACAGCCCCACTAGAGCGTCCCCTCTCACCTACTCCCAGATGTTCCCCTTGGGATAACCATTCTGTCTGGTGCAAGAAGTTCGGTCTGTTTTCTGACCCCAGCTGAGGCCCTGGGAGTGGCCGGCCACTGTTCTAGGGTCCTTACCAGACAGTCTACTGCTAGGGGTGTGGTACGAGGTTGAGGAAGCAGAGAGAAAGACACCAGAGGCAGGGCTGTCTGAGTGCCCAGTCTAAAGACAAGAAGAGCTGGCAAAAATTGCCTCTAACAGAGTTCATCTTAGTTTGAGTACTGTCTGGGGATCTGACCCCAGAGAGCAGCCAGTTGGAACACAAGCCCCTAAAGAAGCAGGGTCCCTTGGGGGCTGGAGAGATGGCTCAGAAGTTAAGACTGCTTTTCCAGAGGTTTTGAGTTCAATTCCCAGCAACCACAAGGTGCCTCACAACCATCTGTAATGAGGTCTGGTGTTCTCTTCTGGACTGCAGGCATACATGCAGGCAGTACACTGTACACATAATAAATAAATCTTTTTTTTTTTGATTTTTTTTTTGAGACAGGGTTTCTCTGTAGCTTTTTGGTTCCTGTCCTGGAACTAGCTCTTCTAGACCAGGCTGGCCTCAAACTCACAGAGATCCACCTGCCTCTGCCTCCTGAATGCTGGGATTAAAGGCGTGTGCCACCACCGCCGGGCTCAATAAATAAATCTTTAAAAAAATAAAAATAAGAAAGAAGCAGCAGGGTCCCCGAAGCCAAGTGACAAAAGCAGCAGGAAGGAGCCAGCAGAGGCAGCCACTGGGCGCTCCTGCAGCTCCACTAACACTGAATATATGGCAACAGTTCCTTCCCTCTGCTCAAGACTGTTGCTGTACAGAGGTGGCCTGTCCTGTCTCTGGTGCTGTGGCCATACGGTTGCTGACACCCTGCCCCCCAGCTCTGACTCACTGGGGTTCTGTGCTCAGATTCAAAGGCCTCCATTGACTGCAGGGCTGAGGTCAGTTTCTCCCCTGCAGCCTGGTCTGCTGGGTGCACGACAGTCAATCGTTAATGTGTGGAGCCAGCTAGGCAGAATGAGACCACTGTCCCACTGTCCTTTCTGTTAGGCCTTCCATCAAAACAAGCCTCTCCTCAAAACAAGCAGGCTACTTTTAAGGTATTTAGGATCCTCTGGGTACTGAGCAGCAGAAGTGCCCACCAGAGGGCGAGTGCAAAGCTCGCTGGCTTGCTTGGGTGGCCCCATAGCTTCTATTTTTCTTCCTGGGAGAGGCCAGAGGGAGCAGCTAGGGAGTGGCCCATGAGACAGACTGGGGTGGTCAGGAACACAAGCCAAAAAGGTCATCCAGAGGGTGGTGGGGTGCTCAAGAGGGAGATACTCCCTTCTCTTCCCCCAGCAACCTCAGACTGAGCCCCTTGGGGTTATTTCCACAGGGAACCACAGCCAACCACTTATTAGCCCAGCCCTCGGGCGGGGCAGGACAGAGCAGGGGAGGAGTAAGTGAGGGAGCCGTTTTGGGGATCCTGAGAGTAGAGTGGACCTCCTGGGCAGGGAAGGCACTGGATGTGAAGTATGAAACCCTCAGGGAAGGGCTCCTCTGGCTCCGCCTCACAATGGTAATATGACACCTAGATCTCCAGGGCAACCAACAACAAAAAAGCCGAAGCTGGACAGCAGCTGGCTGTCAGCAGCCAAGAGCTCCTCTAAGAGGTGTCTGAGTGAGAAGCCGTGGGCAGGAAAGCGCAGCGCTGGTGAAGCCGGCAAAGGTGGCGGCAAAGGACTGAGAGGAAGCACATAACTGCTCTCTTCTTGGGGTACCTCTTCTTGGCTCCCCAATATCTGAGCTCCCAGGTAAGTGACACAGGCCACAGAGGTAACAGGGTGCAGAAGAGGAGGGAATGGGCAGTCAGTGTCTCGTATCTCCTACAACTTACCATGAGCTCAGAGAGGAACATTTCGGGGGAATACATTGGGCCACTGTCCTACCGGGAACTAAGTCACCTCCTGTATACACACCTGAGCTCTTTCTTCCTTTGGGTCAGAGCACTAGCGGAGGGGGTGTCCTGCCACTTACTGTGTATAGCAGGGAGCTGGGGGGCTGCTGACTTGACACATCAAGTCTTTTCTATTCAGTGAGCTTAAAATAGAGCCTCATACCCACTGAGCCTCCATCTGCCCAAGGACTGAGCTCTCCCTGTTCCTCAAGGCTCAGGACAAGGTTGCCTAGCCGGCTCACAGGCCCCAGCCCCAGGACCGAGACGAACCTGGAGCAGAACTGCCTACTTGGGGTCCAGACGAGAGCAGCAGCCTCCTCATCTTCTGGGGCTCTGACCTGCTCATTGCTACATTTCCGGCTCAGGATTAGCCCAGGGAGGAGTCTCCGTACCCAATTAGGTTCTGGGGATCCCCTGGGTCCTCCTTTGGCCATGATCTCTGAAAACCGAATATGAGACATGCATGCCTGATTCTAAACCCATGGCTGAGGGGAGATGGTGACTACGCAGATGAGGCTGGGGATGACCCCAGGATTCTACTCCATGCCACACCACTGGAATGGCGACCCTGGGACGTTCTTTGGTTCTTTCTTTGGACAGCACAAGCACAGCCTTCCTGGGCAGGGAAGCTGCTCACCCCTCCTGCCTTCTGTCCTCACACCAGGGTTCAAGTCCCCCAGAGATGTTCCTTCCAAAGCAAACAAGCTGTTATCCAGTAGGAAAGAAAGAGAAACATCATCCAGGTTTGGAAGGCAAGGAGAAAGCCCAGTTTCTAGGCTCAGCAGAGGGAGTGGGCTTTGGCCTGTGCAGGGCTGGGAACCTAACTCCCATGGTACTAGTGAGAAGTGGAGCATGGAGGGGACTAAAGTCACAATGGGGACAGCACATCAGGAAAGGTGAAGGGGGCATGGCAGTGAGCTGTTAGCCACTGGACCCCAGAGGCAGGAGGGTGACCGGCACCCACAAAACCCTAGCTTCTGTAGTCCCTGAGTCAAAAGGGAAGCCCAGACTTATGAATGCAGATTGAGGAGCTCGCTTAATTTCTACCGGCCACCAGAGCTACCCCTGTTCTACCGGACACCAAAGCTCCCCCCCCCCCCGTTCTACCGGCCACCAGAGCTCCCCCTGTTCTGGGAAGCCCGGGGGCCAGGGCAGCAGGACCACCCATTTCTGATTTCAAACTGAAGCCCTACAGAGATGGAGTCGCTCAGACACTCAGCATGGCACAGAGTGGACATCTCCGCCCTACTGGTCAGGCCGCTGGAACCCTCAGATCTCTCTCGCACATCTACCGGTTATACCTCATTCAGGATGCTTCTCAAACAAGACGATATGCTGCAGGACCCACCATGACAAAACGACAGTGTACAAGATGCCCTTTGGGGCTGCGAGCCATCAGTGACAAATGACCCTGCTTATCAGGCAGAGACACACTGCCGGCCCTGTGCACATGGCAGCTGGGGCTAACTATCAGGTTTACAATGAGGAAGTGGAGACACTGTGGGACCAACCAAGCTGCAGTTGTCTGGCCTACAGGACAGTCGCTTACTCTACAGCAAGAACCTCAAAGCCACCTGTCATACAAGGAATGCTAGTCAGTCCCCCAGCCCGGCCAGTTTCCTTCTGCTGTGCTAGCTCTCCCTGACCATTGCCTGTAACCCAGCTGGGAGCATCCTCCAAAGATTCCAAGTGCTATCAGGCAGCCTGGGCAACAGGTGGACCCAGGGGCAGTCAGGGCTGTTCTCCACGGGAAGCTACCACTTCCTCTACTGAAGATGGCATTAAGAGACTCTCTCTAGTCCCCATGTTCTTTTTTTCTTTTTGGTGCCGTGACTCGGATTAGTCCCCATGTTCTTGATTGAAACATATGGTTGAGAAAGAAGTGGGTAAACCTGGGATAGAAAGTCCAGGAAACACACAATTACCAGTAGCTCTGCTCTGTTAACTTCGGGGGTTATCCAGCCCCAGGGCTCCCACTCCCCTTGACCACAGCTGGGGAACAAGGTTACCTAATAACCATTGGTTATACTGGGCACCAGGCATCTGTTGGCCCTGCTTTAAATAGCCCACTGGGAAGATGCCTGGGGAGCTGCCGGAATGCGCCTCTTTCCTCTTTGGAGAACAAGACCCCTTTGCCCCCCTTCCCCCGTCATGTGCTTGTTCTGTTGGTCAGAGCTTAAAATAACAAAATTATCAACTGCCAAGCAAAGAGTTCCTCTTCGGCCCTTTGAGGGCAGAGAGCCATACCTAGCAGCCCCACGTCTGCTGGTAAAAGGCAAGACCTGGCAGGCAGCCCCCATGGCATGGTGGACAGGTCCCACCTAGTTTCCAGTAGGCTGCCTATGGAAAGCCTAGGCACAGCTACGTGGCTGTCCACACGAGGTGTTCTAGCAGAGCAGAGCTCAGCTGTAGCGGGCAGGAGTCTGCAGTTCTCCAACTTCGCAAGTCAAGCAGAGTGCAGGGAAGAGTGAGAGAAGCTGAAAGTAACTAACTGCTAGCTGGAACTTTAGACCAACAAATTCTGACCTCCCTGCGCAGCAGGTCCGACCCTGAGCCACTGGAAACTGGACATTGAGACCTTCCAGCTAGACCTAGGGTCCCAAACCTGCCAACCCTGACAAGCAGGTGCCTCATCCCCCCTAATCCCTGAGTCTCTCTCTAGGTCTTTGGGTGTGGTACACAGAAAGCTCTCCTGACCACCAACCTCCTGCCCGCTTCTGCTTTTAAGGAGTGTCTCCATTGGGCTCGTGAGGCAATGTGGGCACAGTGCCAGCCAGGCTGAACAAGCCAGCCCAAACACAGATGAAGAGGGAGGGTGAGAGGCAGCAGCCCGGGTTCTGAACCATATGCATATCACTTCTGTGGGGTGGGAATGCTGCAGAGGTCCCAGACAGGAGAGTGGATGGATCACTTTTGCAAGCACACCCTAGCTGCAGTGCCTTTGGCCTGACCAGAAGGAATGTTCTTATGTTCACATCAGCAGGACACACAGATCTACTCATTTTAGTGACAGATAACAGTGCAGTTCTCAAAAAGTCTGGAGTGCCCCACTGTGGTAGTGAGGAACTGATAAAATTGATGCCCCCGGCTCGTAAGAGGTGGTATTGAGTGTGCACAGCTCACGGGTTTCTAAAGAGCTATGGTCCGTGACTCGGGCTCAGCTGAAATGGGCCTCCATAAACAGTGCATGGGTAGTAAGTAGGTGGTGCATGGGCTGGGTCCATCCTTGACTTCCCTGGCCCAGTCAGTCCCCACCCAGAGAAAAGTTCCCCTCCCAAAGGCCTCTCCCAAAGGCCTCTCATCTCAACAACACAGAGATAAAGAGCCTGTCCATCGCATAAGAGGGGGAGGGGTAAATAGCAAGGTGGTGACAGATGCCTTTAATCCCATCTTGGGAGGTGGAGGCAGGAGGATCTCTGAGTTTGAGGCCAGCCTGGTCTACAGAGCGAGTTCCAGAACAGCCAGGGCTGCTACACAAAGAAACCTTGTCTCGAAAAGCAAGCAAATAAAAACCCATTTCTATAAAGGGCGTATGAGGTTAGAGAAGTCGCCACAGGCTGGGGATGCAGCTCTGTGGTACAGGACTTGCCCTGGAGCCCATTCCCTAGGAGCACAAAAATGACAAAACGTGAACAAACTCAGAGAAGGCACCGTGCGCTTCACAGAGAGGAAATCCAGCAGCTGGCAGCTGTGATCTAGGTCCTGAAGAACTGTTAGGGGAAGAAGGGCAGCCAGCCAGGGCTTGGCCTCCTACTATGGGCAGCTGAGGGCAGCCAGGGCCTCTCATTCTCAGAGACTCAGGCAGAGACTGCACAGCACAAGGGCAGAGAGCCTGCATGTAGGATGACCCTGTCCCATGACCTTCATGGGAGTTTAGGCCTGCTGTGTGCAGGCAGGAATGCTGGAAGTGACCAGTCTCACAGACCACAGCGGAGGGGACCTGCCTGGTTGAGACCAGGGCCAACATGACAATCAACAAAGACACAAGCGCCTGGTCCCCTACCCCCATCCCTCAGGAAGAACCAGTTTGGATGCTTTGGCACAAGGCTGTCCCAGTTCCTTCTCACTCACAAGAGCTGAAGCTCAAAGGCTCCACCAAGGAACTCAGTCGAGAGCTTTGTCCAGGCCCTCTGTGGAAGCCGTGGCCAGCCTGACTCCAGTTAGGCCTTCTCTGGTTAGAACAGGCCCAGCACTCCAGGAGGGGAAGAGCTGGCTGACCTACCTAGTCCTAGAACTCCTGCTCCCATCTGAATGATAGCCCCTTCTTTTTTTTTTTTTTTTCGAGACAGGGTTTCTCTGTGGTTTTGGAGCCTGTCCTGGAACTAGCTCTTGTAGACCAGGCTGGTCTCGAACTCACAGAGATCTGCCTGCCTCTGCCTCCCGAGTGCTGGGATTAAAGGCGTGCACCACCATCGCCTGGCTGATAGCCCCTTCTTAAGAGTAAAGAAAGTGGCTTGGTAGCAGAGGAGAGTCCTCAGGGACTCAGCATCATATCCTTCAAGGGACAACCCCTCCCTCAGTTTTTGCCTATAGCTGATTCTGCTACAGTCCCCATAAACCTGTTCCTGGAGTCTGATTCCCCTCCCACACAGAATCCTGAGGCCTGTCTTGCCACCCTAAGGCCATCTTGGGGAGGTACCAAAATGCTGAGTGACCCAGAGGCTGGCTGGGGAGCTGTGTCAGCTGGGGCACCCCAGTCAAACCTGCTATTTGTGTCTCAAGACAAAGGAATGCAAGAGCCGAGCCCCATCTGAATGGGTAGGTGAACCGTCATCGGCTGCGGCCATCTGGTGGCCTCTCAAAGGCTCTCTGGGTCACATCTGTCACAGGGTGCACTGGCCCTGGGCAGCTCCCACCAAGTGTGGGCTGAGGGCTACCCTACCATTGAGCAGAGTTCCCTGACTGCCTGTCTCCCTCTGCCTGGGATCCACCAGAGGTGCAGGGCTGAGACTGACAAACCTGTTCTGCAGGCTATGGTGGGAGAGGCTGCTTCCCTAGAGCTACCTCCCAGCTCGTGAGCAGTTCCACAGGGACTCTACAGTGCTCTGTCTGTTACAGAACACAGGAGCCCTAGCAACATGGCAGCCGCAGACTTTAAGGAGGAGATTCGCTCTGTGGGTGAGAGGCTGCTGCTGAAGCTGCAAGGACTGCCCCAGGCTGATCCCGTGGAGCTGGTGGCCTTCTCTATCATCCTTCTTTTCACAGGCAAGTGGGGCACCTGGCCTCTGGCCCTTTAGCCCCGTCCCCTCAGTGTCCTATGGGCTCTTCCTGGTAATCGGGAGACCACGCCATGGTGCTGGCTGGAAGGTTGGGAAATAGGGAAAGCGGTGTCCCAGGGAAAGCTAAGGGAGTTGCTAGGCAGTGCTGGATACCACCGGGTATCAATCACAAACTGAAAGGAGTCAGGCTTGGGCAGTGGAGCAAGAGTCAGACAGGACCCTGTCAGCCACTCTGGTCTTTGTAACCACTGCTCCAGACTGGGGGACGGGGGGCAGATCCTTTGGAAGGAGGGTGGGCATCCCTTCCTCCCCTAGCTCTTCAGCCCTGGACCATCCTCTCCCTTTAGCTACGGTCCTGCTGCTGATGCTGCTGGCCTGCAGCTGCTGCTGTGTGCGCTGCTGCTGCCCCGACAGGAGACGCACGAAGATCCTCGTGCAACCCGTAAAACCCAGATGAGGGACAGCAGTATGATGACCCAGGAGAAGCGGGACAGAAGCCTTCCCAAACTGTGACACAGACTATCATCCTGGCCACTTCTGGCACTGAGTTCTGGCACTGTCCAGGTGACAGACAGGGTAGACATCTGGAGACTTACAAGGAAACAAGTGTTGCTCAACCTGCCGATGGACACCAGCGCTTAGAGGAGTCAACTGTTTGGAAAGCCCAGGAAAACGTTGAGGGCTTCTGCTGTACTTTTGAGGAGCCCCATACTTTGAACAGCTCATGGCTGTGGGGAGGCTGGCCCTTAAGCTCTGCTGATTTATGCCAAAGAGAAGTAAACTGATCAGGGACTTTGCAATTTACTAAACTCCAAGCCTCCGTCTGAAGGGGAGGGAACAGGTCAGTATTCTAGCTGAAATTTGCTTACTTCCAAGTAAAGCTTTTTTGGTTCCATGTTTACGAAGTGTTTGGCTATGTATATTTATGCGCAGGTGGCTCTGTATCAGGACAGTGTCAGAGCTCTAGGGGCACGGCCAATGACTGACTTTCTTTCCAGGCTACTGCCCTTGGTGTGCCCACGAAGGCTGGGAAATCACACAGGAAGGAAGGCCACAGAGACATCAATGCCACACGCGGGACCAGTGCAGGGCCACTGGCAACATTGCTTCTAACAGGGCTGCTTCCAGAGTCCCACTCTGTTGAGTGATGGAGGCCGATGTCCTAGAACAGGCGCCGAGCCCAGGAATGCCACGAATATTTCCTGCTGTCTGTATCCCCCACACTAGCACCTCCAGGTCACTGGGTCCTCCCACATCTCTTCAGGCTGTTGTACCCCGACCCTTCGGCCCTGTCCCTATCTGAGTGCTCACAACCTCAGCTGACAATCCCTTCAAGCTAGGCTTCCTTCTGATGAGATGGACTAACCCTGGCACCTGCTTCCCGCGGTATGCTAGGAGCGTAAAGCAGACAGCCCAAGTCTAGCCCAGTGCTAGACATGCTTCAGAAGCTCCCCAATTACCAACTGCCATTATTAGCCCCTCTGAACGGGCTAGCCCAGAGCACAGTGGACCCACGTTAAAGAAGGGTGCTGCTGAAATGCAGCCATGCCACCCTCCCTGCGGGTTACTGTCTTCTAGACACACAGCTACAAACCAAAACACGAATCGTGCAGAGGGGCAGACACGTAAGTCTCCATACATGGAACAAGGCCAGGACTGGCTCCAATTGCTCCCACTTCTGTCACCTAAGTCTGCGCAGCACACATTCTGCTTGCCTGGGAGCAGAGTTCAGCCTGCCTTGAAAACAGGTCACAGACAGTAAGGGAAGTCAGCCCCTGCCACCTCCAGCTGGCAGCCTAGGCCATACAAGCAGGAAGGCCGACAGGAATTCTTGCTAGCTGGTTTGACTACCTGGTGGCCACAGACTTGCCTGACAGGTTTGGGTTATTGAAACCAAGAAAGGAGGTGTTTCCAAACAAAGAAAAAGAAATCTAAGAAACCACCTGTCCTCGGCCCCTAAAACTGGAATTCAGAGTCAAACACGTCTTTAATCCCAGCACTCTGAGGGGCAGAAGCAGGTGGACCTCTCTGAGTTCCAGGTCGGCCAGGGCTACTACTTAAGACCCCTTCTTGGGGCTGGAGAGATGGCTCATCGGTTAAGAGCACCTGGGTTCAATTCTCAGCATCTACTTGGCAGTTTACTGTCTGTTACTCCAGGTACAGGAAATCTGACACCCTCACACAGAAATACATGCAGGCAAAGCACCAATCACTGCTTGTTAAAAACAACAACAAATGAACAACAACAAAAAATTTGTATCAAAAACAAAAACAAAACAAAACAAAAAATACCAAACCAACAAGAAAACCTGAATGATGCTAATAAAGACAGTTAAAATTCAGAGGACTAGGCCATGCTGTGTTGCCTTTAAAAGAATTTTAATGGGGGAGGCTGGAAAGATGGCTCAGTGTTTAAGAGCACTGGCTGGTCTTCCAGAGGTCCTGAGTTCAATTCCCAGCAACCACGTGGTGGCTCACAACCATCTGTAATGAGATATCTGGTGCCCTCTTCTGGCCTGCAGGCATACGTGCAGACAGAACACTGTATACATAATAAACACATAAATCTTATAAACAATGTAATGGTGCTGGGAATGAAGCCCAGAAGACTGCACTAGGCAAGTGCTCTGCCCCTGAAGCACAACCCAGACCTAGAAGTTGTCTTAAGCTAGGTTCCAATTCACCGCGCCCCTGCCTTAGTCTCTTAAGTGTGAGGATTACATGTAATGTGCCTCACTTGCTTGGGGCTTTTTTTTTTTTTTTAAATCTTCTCTTTTTTAAAACAATCTCACTAAGTGGCTCTGGCTGGAAGTCAGTATGCACCTAGCTCAGGGCTGTCCTCTGCCTCTGGAGTGCTGGGATTCCAGGCATGGCCCACCACACCCCACTTTTGTCCTGAGCATTCTGTTGCAGATAAATTCACTTAACCGTTGTGGTGCTTCAGTCCTTTATTATCTTGGTTGACAGAGGATGGAGATCAGCCTCGGTGCAGCCAGCTAAAATGTGGCAAAGCCAGCTCTGGGTCCAGCCTGTCTGGCTCCAATTCCCTGCTCACCACACCTAGGGCTTGAGGCCTCTGGGACACAAGGCAGAGGTGTTGACCCCATTATCTCCATTAGCCAACCCTACATCCACACACCCACACCCAAACTCTGTCTCAAGATTGCTTCTGTGGAGTGGGTGGAAAGCCCACACACACCCAGCTATCTGAAGAGAAGCTCGGGGGTAGTGGAAGGAGTGGAAACCTGCATTTTTCACTCCAGCACCTCACAGGAGGTCCCTCGAAGCCCTCAGTTCAGGAACAGCAGCCCAGTTCCTTCCAGAATCTTCTTTAAGCAGGATTTCATTAGCATCAGGAATAGTCTTCCTGTAGGAAGGCTAAGGTTGAGGACCCTTCTTTGCTAGAAAAGATTCTGGTTCCTAGTCTAGCTGAGGGTACCATGAACAATCCTGGACACCTAGTTCAGCTCCAGAGTAGAAGGTACCAAGGACAACCCTGGACATAGTCTAAGTACCCAGTTCGCTTGCACCTTCCTATCCCATGCTAGGTCAGTCCATCCTATAAGCTAACCAACTGCAGCCTGGCACACGCTGGGATGGCAGACCTAGGCCACCTTCACTGGGGAGGAAGCAGGCGTGGGAAACAGAAATGGTCACTGCAGATCTGAGCTGTCAGATGGCAGCTGGTAACCACAGCAGCAGCACAGGGTGGACTACTTCAAGCTTAGGGAAGGTCCCACTGATGTAACTGCCCTATGCCAGGCAAGAACAAGCCATCGTAGTGCACGGAGGCTACCGCAGGCCTCACCAGCTTCCTCATGGCCCTCCCTCCCACATGGCCTCTGCTCTACCAATGTCTGATCTTAGTCCCTCAGGAGGATGAGGAGCTGCCTGGTTCACTGCCTGAATTTTATGCCTTGTTACAAACTAAAAATCAAGGTGAGAATCACGTCAGCAATGCTGGCAGAGCACAGAGCACACACAAGTTTTGTGAAATGTGACACAAATGAGTAGTACAAATTTAATATCATAAAATATGTGCACAAATTAACTTTGTTCTAAAAATGTTTTCCTCCTCTTTGCACCCTGTTCCATGACAGGGAATGCTGTCCCTAACCCTCTTTTATTTTATTTTTTTTTCATATTTTTTAAATATTTATTTATTTATTTATTTATTTATTTTATTATGTTATATACTGTCTGTGTGTATGCCTGCAGGCCAGAAGAGGGCACCAGATCTCATTACAGATGGTTGTGAGCCACCATGTGGTTGCTTGGAATTGAACTCAGGACCTTTGAAAGAGCAGGCAATGCTCTTAACCGCTGAGCCATCTCTCCAGCCCCCTCTTTTTTTTTTTTTT
>NC_022014.1:78917846-78928754 GCF_000317375.1 Microtus ochrogaster
CTTGGGAGGCAGAGGCAGGGGGATCTTTGTGAGTTCGAGGCCAACCTCTACAAGACCTAGTTCCAGGACAGGCTCCAAAGCTACAGAGAAACCCTATCTCAGGGAAAAAAAAAAAAAAAAAGGATGTTTGTTTTTATATGTATGTTTGTCTACATGTAAGTGTACCACATGCATGCCTCTTATCTGAGGAGCCCAGAAGAGGGCATCAGACTGTCTGGAACTGGGGTTACAGATGGTTTCGAGCCACCATGTGGGGCTGGGAATCGAACCTGGGTCCTCTGGAAAAGTAGCTAGTGCTCAAGTCTTTACAACTCCCGCCATTTCCTCACAGAAACCCTCAGTGCAGACCACTGTGCCTGCAGCACCCTCTCCTGTTCTCATCTATCTCCCTCACAGTGACTGAGACCACAGATCTACCTACTTGGATACAGCGGTTAATTAACTAAAACCAGACAAAGCAACTTTCTTATGAATGACATTCCCTCTACATAGCTGATGTTTTGAAACAGGGTCTCACTATATATTTCTGGGGGCCTGGTATTCACTATGTAGACCAGGCAGGTCTCGAACTCAAAAGAACCACCTGCCTCTACCCCTCAAGTGCTAGAATTAAAGGTATGTGCCACCATGCCCAGCAGGGGTTTGTTTTTAGTTTTTGGTTTTTTGAAACAGGGTTTCTCTGTGTAGCCCTGGCTATCCTGGAACTTACTTTGTAGACCTGGCTGGCCTCAAACTTAAAGATCTACCTGTCTCTGCCTCCTGAGTGCTGGGATTAAAGGTGTGTGCCACCACTGCCTGGCTTCTTTTGTATTTTTTAAAGATTTATTTATTATATATGTGTGTGAATGTTTGGTGCCTTTGAAAGCCAGAAAAAGGTGTTGGATCGCCTAAAACTACGATTACAGGCAGTCAGGGTCACCTTACGTGAGTGCTGGGCACTGAACCAGGAAGAGCAACAAGCACTGCCGCTTCTGAACTGTCCTCCAGCCTTCAGAAGCTGAGGTGGGAACAGAAGGGCACACCTCTTGGGTGGGGCTTGGCCTCTGAGGATGGCTGTGAACCAGCTCGGCTCTAGCCTTACCTTGTAGTTCTGATTTCACTAGAACAAGAGTGTGAACACACCAAGTGTAAAATGTCACTACAGAGGGGCCAGCAAGATGGTTCAGTGGGTAAAGTTACTTGCCACCAAACCTGAGGACCTGAATTCAGTTCCCTGGAAGCCACAAGTTAACCTATTTCCAACAAGTTGTCTGCTAAACTCCACAAACATGCCATGGGATACACACACATGCACATACACAAAATGTATTAAAATTTTTAATGTTATGAGTCTTACAAAATATGCCCAAAGTTTAGTTGTTTATGCTTCTTTTGATGGGAATATGGAATGATATCAAAGTGGCCACATAGGCATTAATAGAGACAACAGCTTTGTCTGCTCTAAGGTATAGGGCCTGAGAGCCGGCTTCAAACTCCAACTGCACAGCCTTGAATAAGTTGCTTAGTCTCTGTGTGTCTGTCGTCTGTCTGTAAGACTGGAGTTGTGGCAATCATTGTTTCATTTGTTTATACGACGTCACATTCAATTTTGTAGTCACATGAGCAAGCACAACAGCCACAAACCAGTTTGGGAGCAAACAACTGACTCTTGATAAGAACCTGATTTCACTGATAGGCTCATAAAGTACCAGGGTGTACCAGAGACCAGCCTGCCAGCTGTGTGCATTTGGCAAGCCAGGAAGTCAGCAAGTTTTACACGAGGAAGTGAAAAGCAACAGGTGAGCCATGGGTCAGTCGAGAATGCTTTCCTGAGTTTGCTCATCGTCTATCAACCACTCCAGGCTGTATCTGAAGAAGAGATGCCCTGAGAGGATTAGACACCAAATACCCGGGATTCTAGAAACTGATGTACGTGGGCATTTCTCAAAACTCTACAGACCTGTGGGCTACGACATGAGCCTTGCTGGAGGGAACAGCCTCTCTTATGATGGGATGCCCACACGTCTAAGCTTTAAAGGAGTCAACAGTGGCCATCCAGTTTCAAGCAGGGCATGTATGATCAATCCCTTCCTCCCAGTTTTCTCTCTAACCAAGGGGTAGGAGGAACCAGCCACATGAAACAGCTGAGGCCATGCCCGAGGCAGGCACAAGAGAAAAAGACTAAGGGTGGCAAGCACTCCCACCCAGAAATGCTCCAGCCAGAGCTGTGGCTAACCATTCTCCCACACCACAGGAAAGAACGCCTTCCCAAGTAAGCTCCAAGAGTCACTGAGACGGAGAACTAACACCTGGTGCACACAGGCAAGGTGGACAGGTGACCTGTAGCACAGACACAATCTATACTCTCATCCTCCCCCAAGTCTGACTTCTCTCAAGGACAACTTACAAAGTGTCCCGAGCATCACAAAAGGGCAGAACACGGCTGAGGAACCGAGGGAGGGAGTGGCAGTTGCCAGGCAACCAGTCTAGCCCACCTTTGTTTGCTCTGGTGGCAGCAGCCAAGGTGTGGTCAGAGCCATTTGGCGATGCCCTGGGCTGCCAACAGTCATTTCTTTGAGTTGCTGAATAGCTGTGGTCACCTGGCAGCCGCTTCCACCTAGGAACCCCAGAGTGTAAGGCCCGAAGGACAATCGTGACCTTCCTTTGCCCTCATAAGACACAGGCTATTAGCAGAAGAACCAGGTAATGGCGTTTCTTTTCCCCCCATACTCTTTTCAGCTGGCTGCAGCCTACTGACACCGGTATGCCTAGGCCTCCTGCTTCCAGCAGTCTCCAGACACTGCCTCAATCACCCTCTGTTCCTATCTACCACCACCACCTCTACCACCTCTACCACCTCTACCACCTCTACCACCACCACCCTTTTTAAAGATTCATGTGTGTGTGTCCTTCCTACGTGTATATACGTCCACACATGCATTCCTGGTACCCTCAGAAGCTAAAAACATTGTTTGGTGCCCTGAAACTGGCATTATGGATGCTATTGTGAGCTGCCACATGGGTGCTGGGAACTGAGAATTTGGGTCCTCTGCAAGAGTGATCAGTGTTCTTAACTTCTGAGTAGACATCCCTCCAGTTCCACTTTTTTTTTTTTAAAGACAGCAGGAATTCAGCCTTCTGAGGAGCTGAGACTTAAGTGCGCCATCAATGCCAGTGGGGTTGCTACACCAGTCTCTCAAAATGCCTCCCAAACATTTGGCAAATGGGACAATAAAAATAGGGGGTGATCTACAGAGGTCCATTTTAGGTTCTAGCTAGGAGGCCTCAGTGGTGGGAGAGGCATCCTGGTTCATAACTGAGTTGGTCAGAAATGAACCAGAGATTCCTGAGACCATCTCCAGAGCTTCCAAGCGGGAGAGCCCTCAGTGTTGGCTAGCCAGATGTATCCAGTTTTTCTGAGCTCTCTGTACTCAGGGCCTCTGTCCCCTCTTCCAGATTTACACGGGCGAAATGGTGATCCCCAAGGACCCGCAGAATGACGAATTCTGGAATAACTCGTGGGACATGGGGGGCCTGGTAGTGATCGGCCTGTTCATCGCCACATTCCTCTTCTTCATCATATTCGCCATTGTGTTCGGGTGTGTGGAAAGTATTGCGTGTGAGGAGGACTGAAGTGACTTCTGGAGCCTTCAGAGGGCAGCAGGGGACAGCCCACACCAGCGGGAGCCCTCCAGTACCTCGGGCTCAGAATCTAACCACTGGGTCTGGCTTTGGGATTGGTCCATTAGCGGGATGGGAAGGCTGGTCTGATACCATTTCCAGCTCGCACACCCTGCTACCAGCTGAACACTGTGAGCGCATGGACGTTCACAGCAAAGGCTCACAAGGTCTTCTAATAAGTGTCCCTGTCCAGGCGGCAATTTTACAAGCCCTTCACAGAGAAGGACACAAAATATCAGATGAAGTAAAAATTTCTTTTCAAATCCACTAACGTGAGCTCATCTTCTATGCAGACATGGTTCTAGCCCCTCTAGCAAACCACAGTAAGGGCTGCAAGACCTCAGGGGTCTGCCCTGTAGGCAACAGAATCGCTCTTACAAGCTGCTTGGGCCCCTAGGTTCACAAGGTAACTTCAGTTCCTAAACTGTCTTTTGCATGCAATCCCCCTGACTGGGCTACCACGTCACCCTCCGTGGCCTGTATAGCGCTTCCTTGTCTTTCTCATCTCAGCTTAAACCTGTGTCTCTCAAATGCTCCCTGTCTCTGACCCCAGAGACGGGACAGATGGGGAACTCTGTTACTCTCAGAATACTTTACAGGGTTAGGGAGCTGGCTCAGCAGTTAAGGGCACCTTAACTGTTAAGCAGCTCCTGCAGAGGACAGGGGTTCGATCCCCAGCACCCATGTAGTGGCTCACAATTATCTGTAACTCCAGTTCCAGGGAAACCAATGCCCCTCTTCTGGCCTCTGTGGGCACCAGGCACACATGGAGAACACTCATACACAAAATTTTAAAAAAGAAAAACAAAACAAACCCAACATGAACTTTTTTCTTCAAAGCCCATTCATGAGCAATTATATAATCTTAAATATTGTGTTTCCCAATGAGACAAGGCTTGGCAGAAGCAAAGGGCAAAGAAGCACACAGACAGATCCCCTGGATGATACTGAGCAGCCGAGCTCCATAGTCCAGAGACCCACAAGACAATTCTACCCAGAACAAAGGGAAAGCTCCTCTCCGCTCCAAAATGCCCAGACTGCTATTTCAAGCCCTGCTGGGAGCCGCGCTGCTTTGCGGCTGCAGCTCTGAGAAATGGCTGCATGGCAGAGACAAGATAAAAACCACTGGAGGCCCCGCCCTGGCCACCATATCCCACCCTACACACCCCAACCTTACAGCCACTTCCTTTAGCTGCGTACCCACACAGCTGAGCCCACCCCACCGGTCTTACCCCTCACTGCCAGGGGCCTGCCATAAGGGAGGCTGGTGGGAACAGACACCTCAACTTCAGCCTCCAACCAGAACTAATATTAGAAAAGGAACAAACATCTGTTGAAAGGAGCTTTCTCCCTTCATGCCAGATTCTGTTCACACAGCAAGCGGTCTCTTCCTAAAGAGCAGCGGCTGACAGCTCCGCCAGCAAGGTTTACTCCACCTGAGACCCAAGATCCAGAACCTCAGGAGCCAACAAGACAGGAGGTGTGAGACTGAACCGTAGGATTTGGTGGGGTGGGCGTGGACCTCTTGGCCCCACAGATAGATGTACACTCCCAACTGGCCTATCAAGGCACGGAGAAGCCTCAGGAGGAAGAAAGGCAGTGGTCCGTGTAGACCTGTTCCACTGCCCGGCAGGTCATAGCGCTGCAGTCCCGGAGGAGCAGAGGAGACTGACAACTAGCGTGGAAACAGCCCGAGGAGGTGAATTTAGCACGCTCATGTACCAGGGGCAGCAAAGGGCTCTGGTGGTATGGCCTTAGCCAACGGTGGGCCTGGCACAGCAACCCGCCACTTTTTTGCATGTGATCCTGCCACAGAGGCTAAATTAGAGACGCCATTTCCAGAAGGAAATTCTTCAATCGGTGTCACCAACTCCCCAGTGAGGAGGGAGACTGAGAATCCAAATGTAGAACCCAAATAAGCGCACCCCCTCCCCTTCCCGGGAGAGCCCAAACACATCTTGTAGACACTAGTACCACGTATTTAAGTGGCAGCACTCTGCTTCGAGACGACAGTATCTGGGCTAGGAGAGTAGCTTACGGGTAGAGGGCTCGTATAACATGCACAAGTTCTTGGGTTCAATCCTGAACACCACAGAAGCAGCCATCCCTCTTCCTCCAGAGACTAGGACCCATGTAGGAGACAAACACATGCACTGTGATAGTCAAGGAGCCCAAGGACAGTAGCTTCTATCATGAGTTTTGTGACCACGGCCTGTCTGGGGCTTGGCTTACTCAAGTCTGAGGCAATCACTTCCGTCCATCAGCGCTCCAATTTGCACACAGATGAAGGAATGGATTTTTCCACAGACTGACTCTTCTTGGGCATCGTTCACATAGGATTCTACTGACTACATGCCCGGTCACGAGTTGCCATTGAGCAGCTAAGTCCCTTTCCATGGCTGGCCCATAGCTCCCGTCCCATTGCCACGATAGGTAAGCAGGTTCCACACAAGTTGGCTGGTATCCTGTCAGAAGAGCTGATTTATCCAAAGCATGTGACACCCCCCACCGCTACCATCAGCTATGAGTGGGCCCAAAGCTTCTGTCGGGGCTGCGAGAGAACAGCTCACCAGGTGTGTGACACACGCCTACAATCCAAACACTTGGGAGGAGGAGGCAGTCAGGATAACCAGGAGTCAAAGGCCGGCCTCTGAAACAGGGCAAGCTGCTGTGACCCCATCAGAAGCAAGTAAAGCAGCAGGAGTGACTCACACCCAGTCAGCAGAGCCATCAGCGGCAAGAGCCGGCCACATCACTCATGGAGCCAGTCAACCATCCACGAAGTAGGCAGAGGAGTGGATGACAACCCCAGTGTGGAACAAATCCTCACACATGAGAGCTAGAGTTCATGGCCTCCAGAAGTAAAAAGGAAGGGTCCTGACTGTAAATCAAGTCTCTGGTCTCCATCTTTGGAGGTCTCAACCCTGTGCCCCTTGCACCTTGACCTCTCTCCGAGGAGGGTCAAGGTAGCCCACCAAACCTTGACTCCTCCCCAGAAAAGGTCAAGACCACTCCCCCTGTCTATTTAAACTGCTCCCCCCCCAAAAATAAACATGTGGTCGCTTCCCCCACCCCTTGTTGTGGCTGTCCAGTTCCCCTTGGGGCTACCCAAGAGCACAGGAATCCAATTAAACCTGGATATCTTTTAATTTGGTCTGATTTGATTTGATTAGGATTTTTATGTCAGCAGAGAACTCCTGCTAGAAAATATTCCTAACACTGACTCTTCCACATTGCTTGAAATATGAGCTTTGCAAGTAGGGGACGCTCGGTGGCCAAAAGGATGGCTTGCATTAGCTGGTACAGTAATGCTTCGAGGAGCAGGGAGGCAATGCAGGGGTTTGCCCAGGGTCCTGCACCTGCTACACAAATGCTCTACCACTGGGCTGCACCACATCCCCAGCCCCACTCACCCCATTTCTTCACAGAAGGTCACCAGGGCATTGAAGGCCAGCAGGGTGGCTTTATAAGATGCTTTGTTCCCTCTCTTTGCCTGCCGAGAGAAAGCGACCACTTAGTCCTCCAGCCCAAGTTAAGTCCTGAAGGAGAGAACACGAAGGGACAAGAAAGCCACTCCCCCGAGCAGCACCCTAGGCCCCTAGGCCTGACGATATATCAGCATCTCCATTCACTACTGAGTTGGACTTTCGAGGATGGGAGCTTTTCAGAACTGCCATTTCCAAAAAAGATCACCTTTCCAAAAGAAGTGATTCTCATGCAAAGAGCTCTGGGACTGACATCTGGGAAACTATGATTCTACCCAGTTCTGTTTACAGTAAATACAAGCTCTGAGTACTAACACGCATATATGAGTACATGTGCTAATGTACATACCAGAGGATACAACCTCAACCGTTAGCCCTGGGCAGACAAGATTGTGCATTATTGGCTCCTTCTATAGCGATTACCAAAAGTTCCTTTAAAACAAAATTATTGAGGGGCTGGAGAGATGGCTCAGCGGTTAAGAGCACTGACTGCTCTTCCAAAGGTCCTGAGTTCAATTCCCAGCAACCACATGGTGGCTCACAACCATCTGTAATGAGATCTGGTGCCCTCTTCTGGCCTGCAGACATACACACAGACAGAATATTGTATACATAATAAAGAAATAAATATTAAAAAAAATTATTGAGCAAGGTGGTGGATGCCTTTAATCCCAGCACTCAGGAGGCAGAGAGAGGTGGATCGGACTCGAGGCAAGCCTGGACTATAGAGCAAGTTCCAGGACAGGCTCCAAAGCTACAGAGAAACCCTGCCTTGATAAAAACCAAACAAAAACAAAACAAACTCCTCAATTTAGGGTCAGAGAGTGGCTTACGGGGTAGGTACTTGCTAAGCCTGAAGGTCTGAGCTCAGCACCCACACGGTAGGAGGAGAGAACGGACCCCCAAAAGCTGTTCTCTGACCTCTGCACACATTCAGTGGCATGTGCTCACACACAATAAATGTAAGAAAAAAAGTCTCACTTTAGAGGGGCTGGAGAGATGGCTCAGTGGTTAAGAGCACTGGCTGCTCTTACAGAAGGTCTGGGTTCAAATCATGGTAGCTTACTACCATCTGTAACCCAAGTTCTAGGGGATCCATCCCTCTACTGGCCTCCTTGGGCACCAAACACACATGTGGTACATGAACACACATGCAAGTAAACACATGAGTATGAGCATCAAATAAAATTTTTAAAAATTAAATAAAAAAATAAGGAAATAGCTATCTGAAGCAATATTGAAATTTTGCATTTAGTTCCTTCCTCGCCCAAGACACAGAAAAATGCACACTTTGTGGGGAGAGACAAGGGCACTGAGAGCATGAAAATCAGCAGAGTCTACGACTGCATGGGTGAGGAGTGCTAACGAGACTCATTACTTTGTATGCTTGTCTAAAGAGCTCAGAGACACGGCTCAGCAGCTAAGCACACACTGCTCTTGTAGAAGGCCCACAGTTTAGCTCCCAGCACCCACATGGTGGCTCACAACTATCTGTAACCTAGTTCCGAGGGATCTGATGCCCTCTTTTGGTGTGCAAAAATCCCACTCACTCATGCAGGCAAAACACTCGTGTACATTAAAGCTAAGAGAAGTTTTATTATTTTTTTAACCAATGTGTATGAGTGTTTGCCTGTATGTATGTCGGTGCACCACTTGTGTACCTGGTGCCCACAGAGTCCAGGTGAGCATCAGGTCCCCTGGAGCTGGAGTTACAAATAGTTGTGAGCTGTCATGTGGGTGCTGGGAATCGAACCAGGGTCCTCTGCAAGAGCAGCCAGGACTCCTACCTACTGAGCCATCTCTCCAGCCCCATGTTTGTTGATGTTTTCCTTGTTTGTTTCTTTGTTTTGGTTTTTCAAAACAGGGTTTCTCGTATAGACTTGCCTGTCACCTGGAATTTATGCTGCAGACCAGGCTGGCCTTGAACCCACAGAGATCCACCTGCCTCTGTCTTCTAAGGCGTGAACCACCACTGCCCAGCTTGTTGTTTTAAAGAATCTTAGCTAAAGCTCCAGCACAGTGACTTGCCTAGCCCGTCTGAGAACCTGGGTTCTGACCCCAGCAATACTGACTATGTATTGATGTGCTGTGCTGGAAATTAAACCTGGACAGTTAGGCAAGAGTTCTTCCACAGAACTGCACCTCTAGCCCCAGCTGCAATTTCTTATGATGGCAGTCTTTTCCCCATCATGGCTATGTCAACACAGTTCCGAGCTGAACCCCACGGTTACAATTTTACATTGCCATGGTCACATTTCCTCTTTTGTACAGCGCTGTTTCCCCTGAAAAACAGCTGCTTCTCTCTGTCCTGACTTCTTTAGATTTCAGTGCGACTAGTTCACGCCCAGATGTTCTGGCACAACAAAGAATTTATTTCCACAGGAGCCCAAAAGAGCAGTCAATTGGATTTTTGAAAACCTCCTTGAACCTTCTGCCCCCAGCAGCATCTATGATTTTGCTCCGGGCCCTCACACTGCATGGTCAGCACTGTGCCCTCTGGGCCCTCTTCCCAGCACAGATTGTTGTTTTCTTGTTTTAACTTTACATGTATGAATGTTTTGCCTGTGTGCATATCTGTGCACCACACACGCGCCTGGTGCCCTTGGAGGCCAGAAAAGGGCATCAGATCCCCCAGAAGTGGAGTCACACATGGCTGTGAGTTGCTATATGGGTGCTGGATATTAGACCTGGATCCTCTGCGAGAGCAGCAAGTGCCCTTAACTACCGAGACAACTCTTCAGCCCCAAGTTTTGAATGCATTTTTTGTGTATATCTTAAAAGAGTTGTTTATATGTATGAGTGCTGCTTTTGTTCTTGTTTTTAATGTGCGCTATGTGCCTGCAATACCCAAGGAAACCAGAAGAGGGCACTGAATTCCATGGGACCAAAGTCACTGAGCCATTTCTGAAGCCCCTTACCCCAGTTGTTTTTTTTTTTTTTAACGAAGTCTTCTAAATTGGGGTTTCCAAGGCAGACATTTGCCTTTTTCTGTTATTCTTTTGTTTATTTTGTTTGTTTGTTTGTTTGGTTTTTCAAGACAGGGTTTTCCTTTGTAATTTTGGAGCCTGTCCTGGAATTCACTCTGTAGACCAGGCTGGTCTTGAACTCAAGAGATTCTCCTGCCTTTGTCTCCTGAGTGCCAGGATTAAAGGCACATACCACCACCACTTGGCTTGTTTTGCTATTTGAGATACAGTTTCATTTTATCTTCTAGGCTGGCCTTGAACTCACTGCACGTCCCAGCTTGACCTAGAACTACAGCAATCCTCTTGTCCCAGCCTCCCGAGAGCTAGGGTGTTCACTACACCATTAGTTGACACTGCTGCTTGCTGCTGTCCCCTCTCCGGTGCTCCTTACCCTTGTGAGTTTACCTTTTTATTCCTTTACTGTCACTTGGGTGGAGATCAGAAATAATTGTGTTCAATTTGCAACATTATTTATTTGCATGTTTGGGGGGGTGGACAGGTGCCCGTCAGCCTCCCTGCTGTGTACAAGGATCTTCTCAGCATCTTTTTTCTCTCCCAAGCTGCTGGTGTGAGCACACACACACCACAGCATCAAGCTTGGTTTCTGTTTCCTGTTTTGTTTTTATCTGCTTGCTTGTTGACTGCGGGAGCCGAACCTGGGCTCCCGAGTGTGCAGCATGAGCTCCACTAGTGAACCACACCCAGCCTTTTGGTTTGTTTTTTTTTTTAAAAATATATATATATTTATTTATTTATTTATTTTACTTTGTATGCTTGTCTAAAGAGCTCAGAGACAC
>NC_022014.1:78928908-78941322 GCF_000317375.1 Microtus ochrogaster
TTTTTTGAGACAAACTTTTGCTATGAAGCCTAGGCTGACCTGGAACTCACTACGTAGTCTTGGCTGTCCTTGACCCTCAGTCTCCCTGCTCTGCCTCCTGAGTTCAGAATCACAGGTCTTCACCACCACACTCAGCTCGTTTTGGCTTTTGCTTTTTGAGTTATGTACTGACAAGATGGCTTAACAGATAAATGTGATTTGACTGCCATCAAAGTCAATAAACTGAGCTGGATCCAGCACCTAAAGGGTTGAGGGAGAACGGATTCCTACAGTTTGTTCTCTGACCTCCATGTGCGTGCAGTGGTGTTCCCACCACACCAAAGCATGCAAATTAAAACAAATCACCAGGCATGTTGGCACATGCTTTAAATCCTAGCACTCGGGAGGCAGAAGCAGGTGAACGTCTTGAGTTTGTGGTCAGCCTGGTCTACAGAGTGAGTTCCAGGATAGCTAGGGGAGTTACAAAGAGAAACCCTGTCTGTGTATGTGTTTAAATCTCCAGCTCCTTTCCCGGCTCGCGAGCTATCCTGTAGTGTAGACGCTACACATACACAGAACATGTAGGAACTAATTTCATCTTTTCCCCAGCGTTGACTTTTGAGTCCCTCATTTTCCTGGTGACTTATAAAGTACCCATTCTCACACCATACTCCTTTCTAGTTTGGGTCTGCTTTGGGCTTTCTAAAAATAATTGGATAAACACTTTAAAAAATTAAGTGGTGGGCTGGAGAGATGGCTCAGTGGTTAAGAGCATTGCCTACTCTTCCAAGGGTCCTGAGTTCAATTTCCGGCAACCACATGGTGGCTCACAACCATCTGTAATGAGGTCTGGTGCAGACATACAGACAGAATATTGTATACATAATAAATAAATATTTTTAAAAAAAATTAAGTGGCTAAAGAAAAAACAGAACACGGGGAAACACTTATGTAACAAGGCTCACTAAAACAAGGCAAGGATGATTTTGTCTATATTTAACAACAGATACAAGGTGGTACTCAGGTAAGATATTAACAAGGAGAAGTTTAAGCCAGCTTGTCACCAGCAACCTGCTCACCCATCACACCACTTCTCTTGGGTATCTTTCCAGGCCAGAACCAGCCCTAGTTTATAGACACTCTCTAGGCTCAGCAATGAGCTATATGAATTGGAGGGGAAGGTTCAGACAACAAGGGTGTCCACTGCCTGGGACTTACCTGGAGTTTGACTATTTCCTTTCTGATGAGGAAGTTGACTTGGTCTCGGTCATTTCTAGAGTAATAAAGACGGCACCAAGATTGTTTCCCATCCCTGCCAGCACGGCCAGATTCCTGGTAGTAGCCAGCCATGGATTTGGCAATATTCCAATGGGCAACAAATCTGTAGAATACAAAAGGATGCGATATCTAAGGGAGACTTGAGTGCTCCAGAGGAGGGATCCTGTCAGAAGTGCTTACTCCCTGGGGCCAGGTACAGGGGAACAACACACAAGAGACAGATCCTAGAATATATCAGAGTCAGCTGGGTAAGACCCCTGTGGCCCTTCAAACAGGCCTTTCTGACAGAGCAGCCCAACTAAGAGTCCACAGCTGGAGTTATCAGAGAAAGTCTAATAAATAGGGCAAAATTAAAAAAAAAAAAAAAACCTCAACAGTCAGAACAGAAGGGATAGTCCAATGGTTAAGAGCACTGGCTGTTCTTCCAGAGAATAGGGTGTTCTGCTTTTGTTTCCACAAAAGATGAGAACCTGTGGATTCCTTCTGGACTAATGTTGTTTGATAGACCAATACCCCCTGAAGAATCTCCAACAGGAGCGGATGGCTCAAATGATCAACATTTTGGAGGACCACTGCTGGAGTTTTCTCTGAGGTCTACATTCAGAACAGCCTCAAGACTGCTGGTTGATATGATCAAGCCTCACAGAATATTCCAGTCAGTACTTGACCATAATCCTAAATCTTCTTTAGGTCCCCAGAAGATTATCAGCACCCCCAATCAACAGGAGGTAGCCTAGAAAACTAGGCCCATAGTCCCAAAAAATGGATTATGGATGGTTGTCTTTGTTTGGAGTATTGATTACAAGTTTTTATGAATAGTGGTCAGGAAAAAAGCCAAACAAAGGTTAGATTCAGAGTTCTTGTTTTGAAAAAAAAAAAAAAAAGGGGGGGGGGGCTGCTGTAGGACAATGGTCTTATACCCTGTAAAGATTTGTGACTTGTATTGGTTTAATAAAATGCTGATTGGCTAGTAGCCAGGCAGGAAGTATAGGTGGGGCGAACAGAATAGGAGAATTCTGGGAGGAGAAAAGACTCAGTCTGCAGTCGTCACCCAGACGTAGAGGAAGCAAAATGAGAATGCCTCGCTGATGAAAGGTACCAAGCCACATGGTTAACACAGAAAAGAATTATGGGTTAATGTAAGATTTAAGAGTTAATTGATTAATAAGATGCCTGAGCTAATAAGACAACCAGTTTATAATTAATATAGAACTCTGTGTGTTTCTTTGGGACTTAATGACTATGGGACTGGGCAGGACAGAAAACTCTGTCAACAAGGGTGTGAGTCCCAGCACCCATGTGGCAGCTCACAACCTTCTTTAACTCCAGGTACAGGGGATCCAATCCTTTCTTTTGGTCTCTGCAGGCACCAGGCACATCTGTGGTGCACAGACATACATGCAGGCAAAATACCCATAAAATAAAAATGAAAAACAAAACAAACCCTTAAAGCCAGAGGCCAGTATAAATATCAGACTGAAGAGCAGGCTGGGCGAACTAGGCAGTGGTGGCACACCCCTTTAATCCCAGCACTTGAGAGGCAGAGGCAGGTGAATCGCCAAGTTTAAGGTCAGCCTAGTATACAGAGAAAGCTCTAGGATAGCCAGGGCTACATAGAGAAACCCTACCTTAAAAAAAAAAACAAAAAACAAAACAAAAACCCAGAACAGACTGGGCATGTTCGTGCACACCTTTAGCCAGCACCCAGGAGGCAAAGGCAGGTGCATCTGAGACGTTGGTCTGGTCTATATAGGAGTTGGAGGTGCTCACTTGTTTGTCCTGACCACCCAGAACTTAAATAAGCACACAGAAACTATATTATTTAAATCACTGCTTGGTCCATTAGCTCTAGCTTTTAATTGGCTAACACTTACATCTTAATTTAACCCATCTCCACTAATCTGTGCATCACCACGAGGTCATGGCCTACCAGCAAAGTTTTAGCACGTCTGCCTCTGGTGGCAGCTCCATGGCTTCTCCTTACTCTGCCTCCTTTCTCCTAGCATTCAGTTTAGTTTTCCCTGCCCAGCTCTATTCTTTTGCCCTATCACAGGCCAAGACAGTTCTTTCTTAACCAATGGTATTTACAGCATACAGAGGGGAATCCCACATCATATAGGAAGTTCCAGGCTAGCTAGGACTACACAGTTTGACCCTGTCTCAATAAAGATCAGAGGCCAAAGAGAGAGTTCAGCATTGCTCTTGTAGAGGACCCCAGGATTAATTATCAGCACCCATGTTGAATAGCTCACAACCACCTTTAACTCCAGCTCCAGATTTGACATACATTTCCGGCCCTTGTGGGTACTGCACATCCACATGCAAAAATAAAGTTCAAAGAAATTGTTTCTTATGAGGACAAGGGGCTTCCTGCAGTAGCCCATGATGTCAGACCATGGCTGGAAGTAAAAACCTTTCCTAGGGTCGCCAGAGTGAGATGAGGCTAGGATGGAGCCTACTCTTCTAGACTGCCAAGGAATAGTGATAAAGGAGACAAGATCTTCAGCTTTGACGTCCACAGGGAAAAGGCTGAAACAGTTACTTCCTCCAGGCCTTTGAGGTCCTCCCTGAAAGACGGATGTGAACCAGATTGTTATGGACAACCTGGTAACACACTGCCAAGTTCCCTTGGGTAGAGAACCATGCCACCCAGAAACTGTCGGCATCTGGGCTGTATACCTCGGATTCCCCTGGTGTCCGCCCTCTTCAGTGGCCCTAAACAAACAACAGACTTGTAGACTTTGCACACAGCACTATAAGCCAAGCCCCCAACATAATGCAAGAACCAGAGCTTACCGGACATTAGCTTTGTCCACTCCCATTCCAAAACTGATAGTTGCAACAATGACAGGGACCTTCTCCTCCATCCACTCCTTCTGTGCCTGTGTTCTATCAGACACCTTCAGCCCTGGAAAGGAGGGGAGGGTGAGCAAGGAAGACTCACATCTCCCGTGGGTTTCTCTTCAGGATGTGGGAGTTATCTTGGGTTTGCTACTGTCCTGGACACTTTACCTATACACTGAATCCATCACTTCTTACCCACATAACCATGGACCAGGCACTTAACTTCATAGAACCTGAACTAGCCAGCCAAGTATGTTGGCACATGCCTTTAATCCCAGCACTTGGGAGGCAGATACAGGAGGATCTGCGAGTTCAAAGCCTGGTTGCCATAGTGAGTTCCAGGACAGCTAGAGATATACAGTGAGAGCCTGCTTCAAAAACCCAAAAATAAATATAAGAACTTAGCCCAGGAACAGCAAAGAATATTCAATAAACATGAGAACCAAGAACTTAAGTTCATAGGTCTCCAAAGTCTGTGGGGTTTTTTTTTAAATAATACCTGGGCCCATAAAAAACTATCACCTGGGGCTGGAAAGATAGCTCAACAGTTAAGAGCACCAGCTGTCCTTTCAGAAAACCAGGGTTCAATTCCCAGCACCCACAGCTCACAATCATCTGTAATCCCAATTCCAAGGGATCTGATGCCTTCCTAGGGTATCTGTGGGCACTACACATGCAAAAGATACACAGATAAGCTTGCAGGAAAAACACCAAGGTTTCTTTATCTGCTTCTGGGTAGGCACAGGACATCAGAAAGAATTCTAGAGGCCCAACTCTCTAGACTCCTCCTAGGGGACTTAAATAGTACCAGACCACCCTGCTACTGAGGATCATAACGAAGAGACAGTGCAGAAGACAGGAGAGCTGGCACCTCTTACCTGCGTGGTAAGCCTTGGCCTTCACACCCCTGTTGCTGAGCTCTATGGCCAGTTGGTCACAAGTGTCTCTAGTCCTGCAGTAGACAATGCCGCAGCCAGATAACTGCTGAGCAGGAAGAGGCGGGAAGATAGCAATCAGGGAAGGATGGCACAACCAGCCTCTCACCAGAGCACAGCCTGCTCTCAAAGCCCCATGCTTTCTCTTGTCAATATATCAGTCTTCTCTCTTTTTTTAAAAATTATTATTATTTTTTTTTTAAGATTTATTATGTATACAACATTCTGCCTTCATGTATGCCCACATACCAGAAGAGGGCGCCAGATCTCATTACAGATGGTTGTGAGCCACCATGTGGTTGCGAGGAATTGAACTCAGGACCTCTGGAAGAGCAGCCAGTGAGTGCTCTTTAACCTCTGAGCCATCCCTCCAGCCCTCAGTCTTCTCTTAAGCTGAGCAGTCAACAGGGCTCATCACACACACAAAAAAAAAAGCAGGACCAATCCTGGCATAGTGCTATATGCTTTAATCCCAGCAGTAGGGACCAGACAAACCTTGGACAAAGCCAACCTGATCTACATTAGGGACACTTAGAACATCAAAGGCTACATGGTAAGACCCAGCATCAAAACTAAAAAAAAAAAAAAAAGAGAGAGAGAGGGACCAGAGCGAAAATCCAAAATCTAGGCTTTCTAATTCCCCTGCTTCCTCTCTGAGAACCCTGCATGGGCCTACCAGACATACAAGGACCGTTCACCTGCCTCCCACAGTAGGATCTGAGACCAGAGAATCCCAGTGAGGAAGGTAAATGTTCAGTTAAAAAGGGGGAACTCTCTTTGTACACAAGTTCTAAGGAGCCTAGCTAAGATAACTAGAAAAGCAAGGGGCTTTGAAAACAGCGGCTACGTCTGTGCTGCAGACAGCACTTTGGCCTCCCCACCCTATAACTTCCGTCTACACCTCACCCCTTTATCGGCCTTCTGCCCAAGAGCCTCAAGGCAGAAATCCCTCAGGTCCCCATAGAGGTCAGGAATGAGTTCCTTGAACTGCACATCGTAGAAGAGATTGGCCCGGAAGCAGGGAGTCTTAAAAGAGGCCACTGGGTGCTTCAAGTGTAGGGCAGCAAACACATCCTCTTGAACCTGTGGGGTGGCTGTAGCAGTGAGAGCCACACACGGGGTATATGCCAGGCAGGAACGGAGGGCACCCAGAAACAAATAGTCAGGCCGGAAGTCATGTCCCCACTGCGAAACACAGTGAGCTTCATCCACCACCAAGTAGGAGAGCAGGTTTCGGGACACGAGGGAAGTCAGGATGGGCTGGAAGGAGGCTGAAGCTGCCATCTCCGGGGTGATGTACAGAAGTTTGGTCCGAGGTTTGTCTTGCTCCAGGTCAGACAGCAGCTCCTTCCTCTCCTGTACCGAGAGCTTGGAGTTGAGGGAACTAACTGGCACCTTCAAGGCCAGCAGGTGGTCCACCTGGTCCTGAGAGCAGAGGATATGCAGTGGAAAACCATTAACCCTCAGGACCGGACAATGAGCACAGCAACTCCCCCCGGAACACAGAACAGCTTCCGAGTCAGAAAGCCTGGGCCTGCTGCTGGTTCCCTTAATTGCCATACACTCTCCGAGACCCACCCAGTTCATCCTCATCACCGTGCCCCCTCACTCCTACCACAGGAACTACAGAACAGGGTCAAAGGGGAGATGGTGCATGAGCCTGTAATCTCAGGATCTCAGATGTGGAAGCCAGAGGATCAGGAGTCTGAGGCCAACCCAGGCTAGAAGAGACCCTGCCTCAAGAGATAAAAAAGAAAGGAGGCCAGGAGTGGCGCCACACGCCTTTAAACTCGGGGAGCAGAGGCAGGCGGTTTTCTGGCTCTAGGGCCGGCCTGGTCTACACAATGAGCTTCCGGACAGCCAGGGCTACAGAGAAACCCTGTCTGGAAATAAAGAAGGAAAAAGAAAAGCGCGAGGGGAATGGATGCACGTAAACGCTCTCGGCACAAAGCCTTGATGCCGTGAACATTACTGTTGCTCTCCTATGTCGTGGACGGCTCGTCACACATGGCTGTGCTTCCTCAGTCCTACCAGCCCACTGCAGGCACTAAATACAGTCATGACATCTGCAGGGCAGATACTTGCATGTACAGGTATGGCTGGATACCTGTTGTGAGCACACACGGGAGAGGAAAGGCATGCATGTACAAGTATGGCTGGATACCTGTTGTGAGCACACACGGGAGAGGAAAGGCATGCATGTACAGGTATGGCTGGATACTTTTCCGGACAATAAACAACAGAAGGAAAGAACCTCAAGCCAGATGTAGCAGCACACGCCTTTAATCCCGGTGCTGCAGATATCGGCAGGAGGATCTCTATGACTTCAAGCCTAGCTTATATATGAAAACTCAAGGTCAGCCAGGGCTGCACAATACCCCGTCTCAAAAACAAAACAAAAAACAAAAAACAAAAAAATCAAAGATTCACTGTGACTCATCAGAATGCTATGCACTAGTGGAGAGCCCTACATTTGGGCAAGAGAAACTCAGCACAATTACCTAAGCAAATCAGAGAAAAGAGGCAGAGGCCAAATTAAGACGTGAAATTTCTTTGTGTGTGGTGTCTTTTACCTAAATGTATGTCTGTGTACCACAGGAGTATCTATTGCCTGAAGGGGTGGTGAGACTCCATGTGGGTGCTCAAACCCTGGTCTTCTGCAAGAACAAGTGTCTTCACCACTGAGCCGACTCACTTAACCCCTGAGCCCAAGAAGTGAAATTTCTAGCAATAAAATCCCTTCTCTTCAAGGTGGGTCTGGAGACACATGCACAGGATTCTAGCACTCATGAGCTAAGGTGGTAGAAATGGAAGTTCAAAGGCAGCCAAGGCTTAAAAACAAAACAAATGCCATCAAGATGGATCTCCAGGTAATGGTGTCTGCTGCCAATCATGACAGTTAACCTCCTGTACATATATGATGAAAGGAAGGCAGCCAATACAGGATAAACATAATGTAGCAAAATGGTTTTAAAAAATGTGTATGACATAAAATTACAAGTAAAATTAGGCAGAAGGGGCAAGGAAAGAGTAGGGGAGTAAGGGAAGGAACTATATTCAACACACAATATATGTTTATCTGAAGACTGCACAAAAAAACCGTCAAAACAAACAAGCGGTACATTCCTTTCCCTCCCGATCTGTTTGGGTTTTCGTGTTCATTCCCCCAAGACTCACCTGAATCAAAGCAATAAGAGGAGAGACTACAATGGTGATTCCTTCGGCCAACAGGGCAGGGAGCTGATAGCACAGAGATTTCCCTGCCCCCGTGGGCATGCACACAAAGACATCCTCTTCACCTGCAAGGACAAGACAACATCTCAATATATCCTGTCTGCTTTTATAGGAAGGCTCTTGAAGAAGTAATTTTTATAAAGAAGGAGTGTTCACTAACTAACTAACAGATGGCTACTGGTGGGGTGGGGAAGGACTCACTTTTTCTTTTTTGTTTTTTTGAGACAGGGTTTCCCATGTAACAGTCATGGCTGTCCTGGAACTCGCTCTTGTAGACCAGGCTGGCCTCAAACTCACAGACACTCACCTGCCTCTGCCTCCCAAGTGCTGGGATTAAAGGCGTGCACCACCACCGCCTGGTGTAAGACTTTTTTTTGTGGGGTCAGGGAGGACGGACTCGTTTTTCTTTAAGTTTGGCCACCAGGAGTTTGACAATGCTCCAGTCACTATTTGGACAACACAACTGGATTTTTTTCCCACAAAGGTGGGAGATAGACCTGGAAGAACTGGGAAAGAAGGGTGATTGGGTGCATCTTGTGAAATTACCAATTTGACTGTGAAATAATCAAAATGTTAAAATTAAAAAAAAAGATGTTCACTATATAGCCATGGCTAGCTTGGAACCTGCTATGTGAACTGAGCTGGTTTTGAACTTGCATGATCCTCCTAACCCTGCCTCCCAAATGCTGGGCTGGGATTACAGGGCTAAGCCTGGTCCTGGTAGCTATAAATTAAATGAAAATGTAGGAAAACCACTGAGCTGAGTGTCTGCCCATGGGTATCTCTCAGTATTCCCTTCCCCACCCTTTGTATGTGAAGGGCAAGGACCTTGAAAGACATATAGCCATTCGGACAAACTGCTTCTAACAATGGAATTGTGGTGGCTAAAGAAACTCCCTTTTGTGCTAGGCATCCATCTTGGTACTTAACAGCTGTTCAGTTCCTGCAAGATAAGTTCCCAGCAACCCTGACTCCTTGACTCCCACCCAGAAATGTACAGCCCTGAGCATCTGTTTGTTATGGCCAACTGCTCATTTTGGCTTCTGGGACTTGTTCACGCAGATATTCGAGGACTATTTTGAGGTTGGCAGAGCAGATCATCTCTTCTTAATCCTGCCTTTAAAAGCCCTTCCTTCTCCCACCTCTAGGTGGAGCATCTGATTCGGGTTAGAGGCTGGGGTCCTGCTAGCTTTAATAAATCTGGCTAATTACGATCTAAATTGAGTCTGAGAGTCTTGTCTTAGGGTCTTGAACTCCATAACAGTACTGAAAAATGGTCTACAAAGTGAATCCCAGTACAGCCAAGGCTACACAGAGAAATCCTGTCTCAAAAAAGAAAGAAAGGCCGGGCGGTGGTGGCGCACGCCTTTAATCCCAGCACTCGGGAGGCAGAGGCAGGTGGATCTCTGTGAGTTCGAGACCAGCCTGGTCTACAAGGCTTAGTTCCAGGACTTTAACACAGAGAAACCCTGTCTCGAAAAAAAAAAAACAAAAAAAAGAAAGAAAGAAAGAGAAAGAAAGAAAGAAAAAAAGCGAAAGCATGCATTCAAGGAGGTATAGGAAAACAGCTCTCTGGGAGTTTGAGGCCAGCCTGGTCTACACAGCCGGCTAAGCAGCCAAGGCCACATAGTGAGAACCTATTTCCAAAAGAGAATGAGAAGAAAAACAAGAATTAAGTAATGTTCAGTTGCTGGGATATGAGTGTTTGGATTAAACAGCCAGAAAAGCAGAATATTGGGCACACCTGAGGAGACATGCAAAGCTATTTGTTACTTAGAAGTCTGTTTATAAACATATCCTTGCCAGTTGGTGGTGGCGCACACCTTTAATCCCAGGACTCAGGAGGCAGAGGCAGGCAGATCTCTAAATTAGAAGGCTGCCAGTTCCAAGACAGCCAAGGCTAGACAGAGAAACCTTATCTCAAACTTAATTAATTAGTTAATTAATTAAAATAAAAAATAGGCTGGGCAGTGGTGGCCTTTAATCCCAGCATTCGGGAGGCAGAGGCAGGCGAGTTCAACCTGGTCTACAAAGTGAGTTCCAGGACAGCCAGAACATAAAGAAACCCTGTCTCAAAAAACAAAAACAACAAAAATATCCTTACTATGACACTGCTGCTCACACCTGGACAACCCCAGGCCCCCTATCTCCAATTTACAGTATTATCATTCCCTCCTCTATCTGGAACTCAAGCTACTCAGTCTTCAGTGAGAGGATTGCATGGGGCAACGACATGATTAGACATTACTGCTACCCTTGCTACCCTGCACACAAACAAGATGGGCATCTAGGATCAGACTACAAAAACAATCTGTAGGTCTGGCTACAAAACAAAACAACAACAACAAAACAGAACAAGTGTTGGTGGTTCTCTCATTAAAACTCCAAGTCTGTAGCCAGTCACGGTGGCCCACACCTGCAATCTCTGCATTTAAATTCAGCAGGCAGAAAGATGGGCTCAAATTTGAGGCCAGTCAGGGCTACACAGATTGCCAATAAAGAAAATAAGAAATAAACAGAAACCTATCACCAATAAAGCACCTCCTAGCTTTGGCTGTGAAAGATTTCCAAACCAGTAACGGACCCAGAGTGAGGCAGGTGGGAAGAGCCCAGGGAAGGTGTGTTACAGTGTGCTACCACGGTACAGCTAGGAGTCTGCAAAACAGGATGTTACCTTTCACTACAGCCATGGTCGCACTCTCCTGTAAAGGCGTTTTAAAAGAATCAAATCCAAAGACTTTCTTCAGGGTGGTCCGGACTCGCCGCTCCCGGTCGGAGGGAGTGGAGGAAGGGTGGGCGCTCATCTTAGCAAAAGGCCGCAGCCAAAAGCTGAACGCAAGGGTGGTCAAAGGTTGTTACGAAAAATGCTCCGTCCCACTTTAAAATACAGGCGATGTGTCTTCTGCCATTACAACCCGCTATGTTAACTTAAACATATCATTCTCATGCAATAAAACTGAAGGTTGAATTGCTTCACGCAATACATTCCTGGGAGGTTAACATTACTTCTCCCTTAATAAATAAAAACAAAAGCAAGCAAAAAAAACCAACACTGAACTATTCCAGGCCAGTAGAACAGATATAGAAACTGGACCACAATAAAAGTCCATAAATGTCTTCAAAACCGCCAGAAGAACTTGAAATCCCTTTTCTAGGGTCCTTGTTCTAGAAGCAAAGTCATAGCAACCACTCAATCCTCCAGGAGCCCGCCCCCCCCCGCCCCCACCTTCCCTCTTCTTCCTCTGATCCCCCAAGTCAACAGTTTCGCCCTTCACCAGTCGAATGCGCCCCAAGACATCAAAGCCCAGGCTCTTTTCGGCTGGCTGTGCAGCTTTTCAATGAACACTCCACTCTAACTCAGAAAACAACCCGCTCCAGGTGAAGTAAAAGCCGCAAAACCGTACTTCCGTCCCGTGCTGATGACGTTTCCAAGCATCGCGTCGAAGGGGCGTTTTGATTGGTTTTCGTTCTGGCGCGGCTCCTGGGGTCCGGAAGAAATTGGTTTTCCCGCACGTCAATCGGCGATGTGAGTCATCGGCATGAGCCACACCGTCCAGTGGGAATAAGATGGCGGGGAAGAAGAACGTTTTGTCGTCTCTTGCAGTTTATGCGGAGGATTCAGAGCCTGAATCTGATGGCGAGACTGGAGTCGATGCTGTGGGTGGCGCAGCTGGTGAGGCTTGAGCTGGAAAGGGGTTCGGAGTCTGTTACGGTTAAAAATGCTTCTTCTCCAGCGGGGTTTGAGGGGGAAGAGATGCTCATTGTGCTCCAGGTATCGGGTCCTGGAACCCCAGAGCGCAGCCGATGGGCTCGGGCAGGCGGAGCGTTAGGACCTCTAGTGCGAATAAGCTTCCTTTCTGCGAACCTCTGGCAGGCATCGTGCCCGCCGGAGGAAGGACCAAGGGTGCCGCATCGCGGTTCAGTCCCACTCTCGTTGTTTGATGGGGGAGAGAGAGAGAGACACAAGAAAACTTGTGTCTCGTTAAATTGGTAACTTTTATTTAGGAGTAAGCTCTAAATGAGTCGTCTTAGGGCTTTTCAAAGTACGTGTCTCGCCGGGCGGTGGTGGCGCACGCCTTTAATCCCAGCACTCGGGAGGCAGAGGCAGGCGGATCTCTGTGAGTTCGAGACCAGCCTGGTCTAC
>NC_022014.1:78941422-78943461 GCF_000317375.1 Microtus ochrogaster
ACGCCTTTAATCCCAGCACTCGGGAGGCAGAGGCAGGCGGATCTCTGTGAGTTCGAGACCAGCCTGGTCTACAGAGCTAGTTCCAGGACAGGCTCAGAGAAACCCTGTCTCAAAAAAAAAAAACCAAAAAAATAAAAAATAAATAAAAAGAGCTAGTTCCAGGACAGGATCCAAAGCTACACAGAGAAACCCTGTCTCAAAAAATCAAAAAAGTACGTGTCTCCAAAGTGCGTAATTCTGTAGCTCTAGGATAGAATGTGCTGGACATTCCTAAGCCTTTTAAGGCACCTGGGTGATTCTTTTTGAGTTTTTGAAACCTATTAGTTTTGCCCTCTGACTGGAAATCATAATGGGAATAGAATTCTTTTTGTTGTTGTTTCGTTTTTAAGACAGGGTTTCTCTGTGTAACCGTGGCTGCCCAGGAACTCGCTCTGTAGACCAGGCTGGCCTTAAACTCACAGAGATCCGCCTGCCTCTGCCTCCTGAGTGCTGGGATTAAAATGGCCACAACACCCCTATTCATCATTTGGTCTTCCTAAGTGCAGACTCTAATCTGGGCCTGTGATCACTTACCTGAGACCTAGGTTCCCTTTTTATCTTCAGAAGTAATCTTGACCACCCATTTTTCAGAAATCTGTTAGTGGCCCCCTCCCCATCTCATCATCCTCTCCTCTTTCAGAAGAGAAAGGCGGCTTGGTATCTGATGCCTACGGAGAAGATGACTTCTCTCGACTAGGGGGTGATGAAGATGGCTATGAAGAAGAGGAGGATGAGAACAGCAAGCAGTCGGTGGGTAAATCTTCCAGATCCAGGGCTGTTTAAAACGGTGTTCCATCCATTCCATGTTTAACTCTGTCCCTTTTTTGCTATTGTTTGGAATCAGCTGGGTAATGTTGCTCATGGGAGAACACTTTGCCTAAGCGTGTCCAGAGCTTGATCCCAGCATCACAAAAGGAAGAAAAAAGTTGAATTGGTGGAGTAATAGTTCCCTTTGAAAGTTAAGTTGGGGGCTGGAGAGATGGCTCAGTGGTTAAGAGAGCTGACTGCTCTTCTAGAGGTCCTGAGTTCAATTCCCAGCAACCACATGGTGGCTCACAACCATCTGTAATGAGGTCTGGTGCCCTCTTCTGTCATGCAAGCATACATGGAAGGAATGTTGTATACATAATAAATAAATAAATCTTTAAAAAAAAAAAGAAAGTTAAGTTGGTTTTTTGTTTTTTAATCTGGACCGTATTGTAGTAACTTTGGTGCTGAAATTTGGGATTTGGAGATGTTTGGTTGGGTTTGAGACAGAGTCTCATAAAGCCCAAGCTGACCACAAACTTGCTGTGTAACCTTGAGCTCCAGACCCCCTTGCCTCAGCCTTCTTAGAGCTGGGGTTCTAAGCATGAGCCACCATGCCTAGCTTGGTTGTTTTCTGTGACCTAAGTATCAGTGGGTGTTTGATATTGGCTTGTGAGTTTAACTGGTCTTCCTACTTGTGTAAGTATGTTCATCCTTAGTAGTGGTTCATTATTTGAATGCTTCTCTCTCTGAGGAGGCAAGGAAGGGAAGTTATTTTGTTACCATTTACTTTCTAGATTCTTTTGTTATGTTTTACTTGATGTTTTTGTCAACATGGCCCTGATTCTTGATCACAAACCTTTCTTAAAGTTAAGTAGGTGCGGGTAAGACTAGAAGGAGGACTTGTGTTCTCATTATCAAGAAAGGTTTAAGGACACACGACTACCCGAGTCGAGTAGTACAAATCAGGATTTTAAAGTTTGGAAGGGAAAAAAGCAAGGAAATTCAGGCTGTTGCTTATCGCAAGAAGACATCTGAAATGAATTTGGATATTGAATCATTGAAATGCTCACAACATACTTTATTTTTTGTTTGAATTTTTTGTTATATGTTAATATGTAAATGTTAGCATTAAAATGCTTTTTAACTAATTATAGTGGTCCATGCCTGCAATTCTAGCAGTCAGAGCACTAAAGTAAGCAGAGTAAAAATTCCAGAGCAGATTCCTGTCTCAAAAAAAATATGTAAAAAAA
>NC_022014.1:78943623-78947070 GCF_000317375.1 Microtus ochrogaster
CCTGAGTTCAAATTCCCAGTAACCACATGGTGGCTCACAACCATCCATAATGAGATCTGGCGCCCCCTTCTGGCATGTAGGCAGAATAGTGTGTACACAGTAAGTAAATACACATTAAAAAAAAATTCACAATGTATTTTTTATTTTGTGAGAATTTTTCATGCCGTTAGCCCCACTCATTAGTGATAATTCAGAGTTGAGTAGTTTCTTAGAAACCTTGTGGACTGGGGAAATCCCTCATTTGGTGGTGTTCGTGTGCATGAGTGGGACCGTGGGGTTGTTCCTCAGCATCAGCTCCATCTGCTGCAATCCTAGCCCTTGGGAGTCGTCCTTACCGAGGAGGTAGACAGGCAAGCTGGCAAGCTTTGTTACGTTCTTTGGCTTTTCTTAAATATATGCGTGCTGCCTCAGCACCCAAAACTGTTCTCTTTAATGCATTTCTTTGCATGTGTTTTTTAAAAAAATGTTGTTCTTTATTATTTATTATGTATCCAGTATTCTGCACCTGCAAACCAGAAGAGGGCATGAGATCTCATTACAGACAGTTGTGAGCCACTTATGGTTGCTGGGAATTGAGCTCAGGACTATCAGAAGAAGAGTCAGTGATCTTAACCTCTGAGCCATCTCTCCAGCCCCCTGCATGTGTATTTTTAAAATATTGACCCTAATTTACTTTTTGTCATATTCAAGCTATGTGTGGTATTTTAATTAAAAAAAAAAAACTCACCAAACCCCAGCAGGGACCATGGGAGCTATGTTAGCATTTTACCAGATTCTCTGATTCTTTGGTGATTGACTTAATCTTAAGGAAGTTGTGTAGGTGGCGCTATGAGCCTCTGACTCACTGGCACCGAGGGCACTTGTCTCAAAACCACGAGTGCGGTTTGTTCACACTGGTGTTATTGTATTGACGTCCTGAGTGCTGTGTCTTCTTTAAGTTGAAATGTAGTAGGTGGTTCCACATCTCCTCCTTGGCTTTTGACCTTAGTTGCATTTGTGTTCGGTGGAATTGTAGGCTTACTTTGGAGAATTCAGTGCCCCCATGGTTTTGACTCAGTCCTCATTTGGGTAAGGAAGAGGGCTGAAAACTGAATCGTGACAGCAATGTTGCTGTACAGTAATGTGATAACTCCAAAAGGCTGCCTTGCCCTTTAGTCTCCGGTCTCTGGGGTCACGTGGTCTGGTGATTTGATGCCGCCTTCCCATAGCCGTCTTAGTGTCAGTGTTGCTGGCTCGCGGAGCTGCTGCCACAGCACCTAGGCGTCCAAGTAACTGTGGGATGAATGTCAGAGAAGGGGTAAGAGTTCATAATCCTGGCTCTAGTGATTGCGGTCTGACAGTTTGGAATGTGATTTTCTTCAGGAATTTCCACTGATGTGGACGGTGACATGATGATCTTGAGCCTTTGATGCCTCCCCCAACTTGTCTCCTTTTCCCTTCTCTTTCTCTAGCACTGGGTTGTGTGGTAGGGAAGGGTTCTTGGGGTGACCGCAGCTGGGTAGACAGGCTGTTTGCTCCAACCGCTGGTTATGTATGTAAGACTCCCCAGGCCCACTCCTTTTAAGTTTAATCCTGTAAATTCTTTGTCTTGTAGGAAGATGACGATTCAGAGACTGAAAAACCTGAGGCTGATGACCCAAAGGTATTTGGTATTGGCTGTGGCGGGGTGGCTGGATTCAATCAAGGCTTTTAACATACTGACCCACTTCGTGTGCCGGGTCAGGTTCTGTCCTACTAGTCCACAGAATGTGGGTATTGTGTAGGATAAAGCCAGCTGAACGAAGAACCTTAAGGCCACTAGGAATTCTTGAAGTGAGCTGGACTTCTTGCCCTGATTTTGTGAGACTCGAGATCAGAAACACAGGAGGCCTGTGTGGATCCTGTAACCCATGCACATGCTGCAAGTAGCGTGGGCTTTGGGCTCAGTGAGGGAGTGTTTCTAGAGTCAAGGCACAGGGCTCCCTTGTCTTTTGTGGTTCCTCTCAGAGGGCTCTGAGAGGGTGGGATCAACCCAAGGCCTTGCCAGAGTTGTTGAGTCCGGCCCTCGTTTTCCCGGGGATGTGCCCCTCCACTCGGAAAAGCATCAGGATGGTCTTTTTGAAAGCATCCCTGTTCTTCTCATGGGTCTGTCCACTAGCGGTTGAGAGTAATTAACGGTGGTTCTTGTCACAGTCCTTAGCGAGCCTGTGGTAAAGAAGACCCAGCTGTTTGCTGTGCACTGGGCATTGAAAATGTACTTTTTGCAGAATCATAATTTATAGTTCATTTTTCTCCAAAGAATAATCCCATGTTTCACAGTTGCCAACTGCCCTGAGACCAGCTGAGACCTTCAAGGTGGCATAGTGAGATTTAGGAAAAGTGTGCCTGGTTTTGACATAAAGCAGTAGTCTCTCATCTGTGGGTGATCGGGGTTCCAGGACACCCCACCTTCATGCCCTGTAGATACCCAAATCCATAGCTTCTCATGGACTTTATTGAAAGTGGTATATTTGCATATAATTTATGTGAATCCTGCTGGTCTCAGCATCTAAAGCTACTGCGCTACCTGGTACAGTGTAAATCATTGTTACACTGTATTGTTCAGAAAATGCTAAAAATCTACTCTCGTTCAACACAAATGCAATTTTGCTGGACGGTGGTGGCGCACGCCTTTAATCCCAGCACTCGGGAGGCAGAGGCAGGCAGGCAGGCAGGCGGATCTCTGTGAATTCGAGGCCAGCCTGGTCTACAGAGCTAGTTCCAGGACAGGCTCCAAAACTACAGAGAAACCCTGTGTCGAAAAAAACCGGGGAAAAAAAAAAAAAAAAACAGGCAGGAGGCTGTGGGGCAGACTGTGGCTCAAGACCGAAGGCCACCTGGAGAAGTTGGTATGCACCTGTCTGTCACTCTGTGATCCCACCAGCAAACCCTTGTGGAGAGATTTGTGAGAGAGGGACCCCAGGACCCCAGTGAAGCTCTGTGTAAGAGCAGCTCATAAAGAACAGGACACAGACACTCATGGAGGAAGAGAAACTTGGAAAGATTGTGAGTGTGTCTTCCCCTTTCTCGTTTCCACATCAAAGTTGGAAAAACTTCTAATACAGTCTTCGTTCTTAGCTGGACCTGGTGGCTTATTCTTGTAACCCTAGCACTTGGAGGGTTGAATTGAGAAGATTGGGGAGTTCGAGGCCAGCCTTGGCTACAGGTGAGGTCTGGGCCAGCCTGGGCTACAGGGTAAGATTCTGTCTCAAACAAAGTAACAACAATGGAGAAACAACACATAAATAGCTAGGTGGAGTGGTCACACCTTTAATCCCAGCACTCAGGAGGTATAGGCAGGTGGGGCTCTTTGAGTTTAAGTTTAAGGTCAAGCCGACCTATATAGTGAGACCCATATAGGTGTAGACTCATTCTTTGACAATATTGTATGCTGGGGCCAGAGAGGTGGCTCAGTGGTTAAGAGCACTA
>NC_022014.1:78947220-78950798 GCF_000317375.1 Microtus ochrogaster
TGCGCCACCACCGCCCGGCGAGCACTAGCTTCTTTTCCAGAGGTCCTGAGTTCAATTCCCAGCACCCACATGGTGGCTCACAACCATCTTTAACTAATCCCATGGGATACAATGCCCCTTTCTGATGGGCAGGCAAAACATACATATACATAAATAAATAAATCTTTTAAGTAAATAAGTAAAGTGGGTCTTCCCCCTTTAGATGCCAATACTGCACCCCATTCAACCATTTGAATTTCAAATCTTGCTGTGGAGTGAGTTTCATGGAAACGTCACTGTCCCTACTGTGTGACCTCACAGTATTCCTGCCCCTGCTTCCTTCCTGCTTGGGTTGACATCAGACTGTCTTCCAAGTAGAGCTCTTTTCTAATACATCTCAGTTTTGTTGTGTTGTGTTTTGTTTAGATATGTTTATATTTTATGCACACACAGTCTGTATGGGTGGGTGCCCTCTGGTGCCAGAAGAGGTATCTAGTTCTGGAGCTGGAGTTATAGTTGGCTGTGAGCTGTCGTTCGGGTACTGAGAATTGAACTCCAGTCCTCTGCAAAAACAGCAAGTTCTTTTAACCTCTGAGCCATCTCTCCCATTCTGTTGGATTTGTTTTATTTAAATTTATATGAGGGAGTTTGTTGTTCTAAGCTTCTGATTTTAAGAATTCTAACAGAAAGACCTACCTGCGGCTGGGGCAGATCTTTAGTTGTGTTCTTTGTTTAGCTGATGAGTTGCTGTCGTGGTTTCTATCCACTAGATGGCGCTCTCCTTTTGCACCTTTAGCTTGTTCTCTGGGGCTCTCAAAACAAATGAAAATGCAGCCTCCAGCGAACTTCTGCTCTTTGTCTACATTGATATCTCAGAAGTTCCAACTGAGACCGGGCGGCCTTTAACCCTAGCTCTGGGGAGGCAGAGGCAGGCGGATCCTTGTGAGTCTGGTCTACAGAGTTCCAGGACAGGCTCCAAAACTACAGAGTAACCCTGTCTCAAAAAACCAAAAGGAAAAAAAAAAAAATCCAACTGAGGTGGTCTCATGCATCTGTGACTCCAGCACCGGAGCAGGATGGAGACAGCAGCCCTAGGGCCCATTGACCAGTCAGTCTAGGCAGCTGGTGGGCTCCAGGTTCAGTGAAGGGCCTCATCTCAGAAAGTAAGGTGGAGGACAATAGAGAAGACACCAGGCTGCTACCTCTGACCTCTGCTTGGGCAGAGCAGGTGGTCGTGTTTGCTGTGTGAAGGTTGGGAGGGAAGGGCAGCAGCAGCCAGGTGGGACCTGAGCCGGCACAAAGCCTCATGGACGAGACTTGTCATCCCATAGACAAGAGCGCTCTGTCGCCTCTGGCCAAAGCGCTGCACTTCAGGGGCACCTGATGGCTGTGGTGTGTCCTCTGTTGTGAGTCCTCCCTGTGCCGCTCTCCTGTCCAGCTGTGCTCGGTGCTCTGGAGCACTTCCCCGTGCTGCTGTTTCCCTCCTCTCCCGCTCCTGTGGATAGAGGTATTTCCACTCACTGTCCCTGGCACGCCCTTCCGTCGAAAACAAACAAGGATAGATGACCTGAAACGAGAAAGATGAAGCGGCCTGCTGCCAACTGTCAGGGAGGGCCTGAGTTTGCTAGCTCCCTGAGGTCTTTGGTCTAGGCTCTGTGCTAGGGAAAGAATCCTGGCCTTTCTAGGAGCTACCATGGAGTAGGAGAAATTTTTGTGGCATTTTTGGAAGAGGTGTGTATGATCCCAGATAAATCAAAAGAAAATATTCTTAAAATGCTGAAAGCCAAGCTGGGTGTGGTGGCTAACTTTGAAGACTAAGGCAGGAGGGTCTCAAATTTAAGGCCAAATTAGTCTAAACAGTGAAACCTTGCCTCAAAAAAAAATATATATATATATATATATATTCGGCAGGACATGATGGCACACACGTTCAGTTCCAGCAGCGGCTGGGGGTTCTTTTAATTCCAGGCCAGTGGGAACTCCACTGTCAGACGACTAAAATTAACAAGATTGACAGGGGAATAGGTAACACCCCAGCCTGGCTTCCTCACCCAGCCCATCGCGACCGTGCTGCCCACTTTACAGGGTCTTAGGAGATGCGGGGGGTAGGGAGGGACATGAGCGCTTCTCCAAGAGTAAAATGGAGCAGTCAGGGTCGTCTCAAGATGCCTTTGCAGCGCAGCTGGGCAATGTGATGCAGGATGGAGGCTTCCTGTAGGTCGTGGTTCTCGGCTCACTGACCGTGGGCCTGGTTTTGTCCGCCTAGCTCCCAGGGTAAAGAAGTGCTGTGTGGTTCCTGTCTGAAGGAATTAGCTGCGATGGATATCAAACACTGCTGTTCTCACAGTGCAGTGGCTACTTGGAAAGCACATGTGTGTGAAGTATCTGGTAGATGTCAAGTGCTTCCCGTGCGAGCTCTAGGTGTCCTGTGGGACTCTGTGTGCTCCATACACACACAGGCTGGAAACTGCACTAGGAGATAGTATTCACGCTGGGCTGAGGGTGAGTCCCTCAGGAGGCCCAGCTCACGTGTGAATGGTTCTCTGCCTCCGCCCTGAAGTAATCTTGGGCTCCCGGTCACTGCGTGTATTTGAGACTCCCTGTAGATAGACTTGTACTGGGCAGACCTCCCTTGGTAATTCTTCATCTTCCTCCTCTCCCACATCAGTGCTAATAAGTGATGTTACTTCGAGTTGTATTTTAAATATAATTGTGGGGTGGGTATGTGACATCACAGGCAGTTAGATGTGAGCTGCCTGGCTTGGGTGCTGAGCTCAAACTCTGGTCCTTTGAGAGTAGTACGTGCTCTTAACCGCCGAGGCCTCTCCTGCCCCTCACTGTTGGTCTCTTGTGTCTGAATGAACTACCTACAAAGTGAAAGCAGCCTGCGGAGCTCGTTTCCCAGGGCTGTGTTGTTGACGGTCGACCTTGGGAAGAGCAGGAGCTGGGCATCACATGGGGCAGCAGCACAGGTGAAATCTGTGATCTCTCCACCACACCAGCAGAGACCGCAGAATCTGTTGGCTTGTGCAGGCTCTCTGCAGAGCTAAAGGTTTTCCTGGCTCGGCTCGGGGTGTGCTTACTGTACTATCCAGGGCTCTGACAGCTAAAATGAAGGGGATACTGAATAATCAGATGTGACCACGGCCATTTGCTGCTCATTGAAAAGAAGCTATTTGGGTTGTTTTGGTCAGCCCTGAGAACTAAGAACTCACAATAGGGAAGTGTGGCCTTAAATGTGTGGGACAGTGGAGCATGGTGGCTCAAGGCTACCCAGCTCTCTGGAGGCTGACTCCGAAGGGTCACCATGAAGAAGAGGCCAACTTGGACCAAATGATAAATTATAGGTTAGCCTGGTCTACGGTGAGACACTATCTCAAGCAAAGAAACAACCTTAAACTTAAAATTTTTGAAAACAAAAACAAAAAACAAAATTGTATGCTAAATAAAACAGTAAACCTGTGTACGTATGCATTCCAAAACATTTCTAAATAAGAAATTATTTAAAGCCGGGCGGTGGTGACAGAGGCACGTAGATCTCTGTGATTTCAAGACCAGCCTGGTCTACAGAGTGAGTTCAAGGATGGCCAGGGCTACAC
>NC_022014.1:78951379-78969136 GCF_000317375.1 Microtus ochrogaster
TGGCTCAGTGGTTAGGAGCACTGGCTGCTTTTGCAAAAGGATCCAGGTTTACTCCACAGTACCCTCGCTGCAGCTCACAACTGCCTGTCTGTAACTCCAGTTCCAGGAGATCTGCTGCACCTGCAGGCTCCTGTACATACTTGGTACACATACATGCAGACAAAATACTCATGCAAATCAAATAAAAATAAATTTTAAAAGAAAACTGTGGAAATTTTGGCAGCAGCTCCCGTGAGCACCGCATGTTTCCACGCTGTTCCTTCGGTGTGCACGTGTTCTTGAGCGTGTGTACCAGTCAGCCGTGCAGCCAGACCTGACTGCATTACTGCATGTGTTGTAGATAAAGTGCTGCCCTGCAGGCTCGCGGGAGCCTCTCTGTTCCTTACACGGACCAGAAGTAAAGCCCCTAACGCTCCACCTGTTGAAACCCACTAGTTGTTCGCCCCCAAACTGAGAAGAGTTCAAGCAGGAGTTGGGATGTGGTGGGCTTCCCGTCTGTCCTCAGGAAGTCTCTAGGCAAGGTCAGGGCTGGTAAAGTCTCCAGGACCAGCCCTTCCGATCAGGCCTACTCACACTTTACTCAGAGGGCACTGCAGGCTCCAGGTGATTTCCTCTGATCCTCTTGGCTTTCCCACACTGCCAGAGCTCCCTTCCTGACTGCCCTTGCTCCAGGTGTACTGAAGCAGAGACTCCTGGGGGCCCCACCCCTCTCCTGTGGTTCTACAGCCAGGAAGAAGCCGCTGCACGCCCGTCTGCCCCCCTATCAGCCATGCAAGCCCCAACAGACCTCCTTCCTTTCGGGGCCAGATGCCGTGGATTGCTAAGTGAGGTGTGGCTGGCCTCTCCTTTCCCAGCTGGGATTCATCTTGAAATTACACGCTGCAGAAAATGGCCTGTCCTAAACCCAGCACTCCCTACCTTCCGTCTCTCGTTTTTACCCTTGCCCCTTGCAATGTGACCTCCTGTGTGGTTTCTGAGTTTTGGAAGGATTTCGCTAATTTATTTTTTTGTTTGTTTCCTTTTTTTCTTTTTGTGGTCCTGGCTGTCCTGGAGCTAGCGCTATAGACCAGGCTGGCCTGCGACTCACAGACATCCTCCTGCCTCTGCCTCTCAAGTGCTGGGATTTAAGAAGTGCCCACAGTGACCATCTGGATTCCTAAATTTTGAGCTGGGTAGTTTCTCCCACACCATAAGGTATCAGGCTTCCTCCGGCCTCCAGGGTAATGAATCTCCTTCCTGCCAATACCTGATGTCCAGTTAGCATCAAGTCCCACCGCTCTGAGTTCTCAGGTGTGTTTCCTGTTCCTCTGCTTCTCGGCTGTCGGTGGCCTGGGCTTGACAGTGCTTTGTGCCTGATGGCTGAGACTTAGTTTCCCGCTCTCGGCCTGGCAGTTCTCTTCACCTTGTAGCTCCAGCCTCTTCCAGGCCCCAGAGCTACCAGCTTAAAGCCCAGAGACCCTGTCCTTACAGTAGCCTTGAAGGAAAAGTGTGCTATAGCCCCGCCCCCAAGGGCTGGGTGTGGGTCATTGGTCTAAGGTAGCACCTGTACTGCTCTGGGGGTCAGGAAGAGGGCCACCCTTGGCACATTCTAAGAAACAACAAAGCCCTGCCTCCCTGTCAAGTCTGGGTGGTACTTGGAATAGTCAGGTAAGAAAACTCTCCCCATTGGAAATGGCTTTTGACCAGACTTTGACTTCACATTCAAGCCAGGCTGGTTCCGACAGGTTTTGTGTGGTAGTGCATACATTGCCATGTGGATCCTTACATTACAGCTTTGTTTTGATTGGGTTTTTCAGTAGAGAAAGAAGCCATTTCCTTCCCTGCTTTTTCTTCAGACTGCAAGGCCAAGCTGGGGCTGGCTTAATTTGTTCTGGCAGACTCTATTTAACCCTTCCTGTGGAAGCCTCCTCTGGCTCTGGTTGGTGAGTTGAGCCTTCCTGTCTGCGCTGTCTGGGAATGAAGGCAACTCCAGTACGTCCACAATGGCCCCGCCAACTTCCGCCCATTTTCCTGCTAAGTGTGCTTTTTCCATCCCTGACTGGGCCATGTGCCCATGCAAGCCCCCTGTTCTGGGCGTTTCTCCAGACATGCTGTGTGGGAGCCGGCCTCTGGACCACCACGTGGGTTATGCTCCCACACGGCATGGACTGTTGTGACTTCATAAGTCGCCAGGCTGTCCTCTGCATAACCCATTCGTGGCCCTTGGGAGATGTTTGGTGGGGGGGGCTGTTCAGGGAAGAGTAGGGAGAGGATTGAGACAAGGCCTCTTGCAGCTCAGATTGGCCTTGAATTCCTGGTTCTCTTGCCTCTGCCTCCCAAGTGTGATTACAGGTGTGTGCCCCACACAGACAGAGAGTCCTGCCTGTGGCCATTGTGATGCCCTCGGGAAGGTTCCTGAGGTGGTGTATCGAGCAGTGTGAGCTTGTCGTTCAGAACCTGCTTTGCTGGGCTAATAAGATCATTCATTAAAGGACTTAACATAAAACCTAAAATTGTTCCCTGGGATGAAATTTTCTTATTTCAGCCTCAGTGCTTAGCCCATTGTCTGACATAATAAATCTTCCACAAATTATTTATAGAATGCGTAAGTGAGCTAACTGTCAGCAATTGTCTTGTTTGTGGATTTGGTCTTTATTTGTATGTTTATCTTGAGGCAGGATTTTGCTAGTTACTTATACTGGCCTCACTCCTGAGCAAGTGACCAGCCACACCCAGCTTAATTGTGCCTTTTCCCCCTTTTGTCTCAGGATTCGAGAGCACTCGGGTGAATGGCAAGAAAGAGGCTGCAGGGCTGGGTATGGAGGTGCAGGCCGGCACCTCGACACTCCAGAGATGTGAGGCAGGACCGTCCACAGGTTCAGAGGCTCTGGGCTACATAGGCAGGACCCTGTCTCAAGACAGGCAGAATGGGTGTAGAGCAAAGTTCCACTTTGCTGCATCTTCTAGATCAGAGAGGGCAAAGAGCAGGCTGTCTGTAGAAAGGGGAGGAGGAAGGCCAGGTGGTGGTGGCTCACACACACCTTTAATCCCAGCACTCGGGAGGCAGAGGCAGGCGGATCTCTGTGAGTTCGAGGCCAGCCTGGTCTATAAGAGTGAGTTCCAGGACATTGAGGCTACACATAGTAACCCTGTCTCAAAAAAGTCAAGGGGGGGGGGGGAGGGCTACGGTGAAGATTCTGGGAGATTTTGGTTTTGTGTGGTCAGCCTAGACTGGCAATTCAACTGCCTCTGGCTCTTCAGTACTGAGATTATAGGTGTGCGCCACCACACCTGGCTTTAAGAATTAAATCCTCTTTTGTTGTTTTGAGTAAACTCTGCTCAATGCATAAGATGGCCTATTAGGACTTGGTAACTTCAAGGACTGTCACAGTCTGTGAGGGTAAGGGTGTAGATGCTACTTCTTTGGTCTTTCTCCCCGGGTGCCAGGTTACACTGTCCGGCCGGAACATCTAGTGTGCAGTACGCTTGCCCTGCACCTTGCACGCTGCCCTGTGCCCTGCCTGGAGTGCCTCCTCTACGCCTAATGCTCCCGAGGCCGGGAAGAAAGCATGGCATGTTAGCTGGTAGAGTCCAGCGCCGTAGGCTGTGCTGTGATTTGGGTTGTCACCGGAGTGATGCCTCGTGGGACTGCTTCTCAGAAGGGCTGATGGAGGCCGTCCCCCAGAACCTGCTGCTCCTCACCGCCTAACTCCTGTCTGCTCACCTGGCAGCGTCTCCTGCTCCATGGTTCTTCCTCCCTCTGCCTGTCTGCTCTGTCCGAGACCAGACTGGTAATCTCTGCATGGGAGCCACATTCCAGGGTCTGTAATTGATTGCTGTGACAGCAAGGCTTCTATCACTGACCTGCAAGTGTCAATCACAATTATTGGGGGGAGAAAACAGCCCTGTGGCTGTGGAGACATTAGCCTCAGGTGAAGGTGCAGAGAGAGGAAGGGAGAGTACAGAGGGGCCCTCACCTCAGAATGGCTGGTCGGTCTCTCCCTCCCGCTCCCTGTATGTCTGTTTGAGACAGGGTCTCACTATCTCTCTGTAATCCTGACTGATCTCGAACCCACAGATACCCACCTGCCTCTGCCTCCCAGGTGCTGGGAGTGTCCCACCACTCTTTGTTGAGACTCTGGACTGCCTACCTGCTTGCCTCAGACTCCTGGGTGTGTACTACCACATGGGCTCTTGTTTTTGTTTTGATTTGAGGCAAGGATGTTGTTAGGTAGCCCAAGCTGACCCTACAATTTGAAGCCGACCTGCCTCAGCCTCCTGAGTGCTGGGATCACATGCCTGTGCTACCGTGCCTCCACACGCTCAGTGTGTGAGCCCTGGTCATCTCTTCCCTCCTTGAGCTTCGCTTGGAAAGCTGTGGGCTTGGCTTTTACTGTGTAGTCCTTGTTTCTTCGCTGGATTCAGCCTGGGTAAAAAAGTCAACTCCACAGCCGCTCTCCCTTTCTAAGGGTTGCTATCCTCATTCCACCCCCCTCCACTGAGCGAGCCCTGAGGCTCTGCCAGGTTCCAGGTCCCCCAGCTGATACAGACAACCGTCTGGTGACTAGCTCACAGTCTAAGTTAACTTTAGCTAATTGTAAGCTAGGGGGAGAGAGCTATACAGCTCTAACAAGGATTCCCTGGGCATTTGGAAACACTGCTCTAGGGGAAGGAAAGGAGAACAGAGGAGTCTTGTGTCCTGTGTTCTCACAACTCCCCTTCCCCTCCTGGCCCTTTTGAAGGTTGGTAAGTCTCTCCTAGGGAAGATTTGTAGCGCTGGGGGTCGGGGTGTACCCTGTTTGCAGTTTGATGTTTCCCTGACTTCCTCTCTTGTACTTCAGTGCTATCATAGTTCAGCATCATCATAGTTCCCGGATGCTGGTTCAAATTCCCATAGAGCTCTTAGCATCTGCCGAGGCTGGTGGGAGGCTGTCTCTGGACCATTGCTTTGGTGTGACGCCCATCCCTCCCCAGTTCTGCCCACCCCACCCCCAGTGGCCAGGGCTCTTACGGGTCATTGCACAGTGACATGGGAGTCGTCGTACTAAACTTACCTCAAGGATGAGCTGTTGTAAATTGTTCTGACTTTGGAGCAGTGCAGGGTGGGGGATTTGACTGCTTACTTGTCTTTGCAGTGCTGGACCAAACTCCAGTTTGTGTATGCTAGGCAAGCGCTCTGCCACTGAACTTTTAGAGCCCCATCTTCACTGGTCCCCTATCCCACTTCGCTTTCCTTCATGCCGTGGATGTCCATCAGAGAACACGTGATGCAGTAACTCCGAGCTCCTCGCTGAGTAGAGAGATGAATTTATTTATTTGTTTGTTTGTTTGTTTGTTTGTTTATTATGTATACAATGTTCTTTCTGCGTGTATGTCTGAAGGCCAGAAGAGGGCACCAGACCTCATTACAGATGGTTGTGAGCCACCATGTGGTTGCTGGGAATTGAACTCAGGACCTTTGGAAGAGCAGGCAGTGCTCTTAACCGCTGAGCCATCTCTCCAGCCCCTTATTTATTTATTTATTTATTTATTTTTAATTTATTTTTTTATTTTTTATTTTTTTGCTTTTTCGAGACAGGGTTTCTCTGTGGTTTTGGAGCCTGTCCTGGAACTAGCTCTTGTAGACCAGGCTGGTCTCGAACTCACAGAGATCCGCCTGCCTCTGCCTCCCAAGTGCTGGGATTAAAGGTGTACGCCACCACCGCCCGGCTGAGAGATGAATTTAAAAAGGCTGAGGCTCCAAGCCGTAGATCACAGGACCAAGAGAGGGAAAATCTGCTCCTGCCTATGAGTTTCCTTTGTAACAGCATCGTGTCTTTTCTCCCAGAGACAGGACTGAGCAAGCTCAGCTGGGCTAGCCAGACCCTTTAAAAGATGTGACCCACTTCTTGACACTCTGGGACAGATACCGTATTAGCAGTCTAGTGACTCTGGAGATTCCCCTGTGTCGGCCTGTCTGCAGGGGAAGGCGGGAGCTCCAGCTGGTGTTGTCCTACAGACAGCACCCAGGACTCTGTCTCCTAGTGGAAAAACACAGGGAATTTTAGTCCCGCGCCCGCTCACTGAAATGCTCCTTAATGTTGAGTCCTCCGTTGCTGCTACAAAGGAGCTGTTGTTGGTCCCAGAGATGTTGGCACTGTCTGAACAGCAGTTGATTTATGACTCCAACCTGAACTTGATGTGGCAGCCCTCCAGGCCTGCCTCCCAGCCCTGCTTTGCCCACCTGATTGGCAGAAGGTGGATGGTGAGGGAGACAAGTTGCTAGGCAGCCTGGCTTCAACCTTGTTGAGACTGCCCTTGCAATTTTAATGAATAGTCTCGGTGTTCGGAGAAAAGGGGATTGGGGTCTGTCTCAGAATCCGAGAAGAGGGTAGAGGGTCTGATTTTGTCACAGGGCCATGGCTGGCTTGGAGGTTGTTTGAACCCTTTAGACCACTTCCCTTCCTTCCTTGGTGCCCAGGCCCAGCTCTACCTCTGCTCACACGTGTAGGTCCTGTTGCAGAACCGTTACTGTCCTACCTCCTCTCTCACCAGGAAGGAACGGAAACCAGATCTGAGACCTTCCGTGAACTTCTCCTCTGCCATTTTGATCACTAACCTTGTTACATTGAAGATCCCTGATCTTACTGAGTTCAAGGACATTTGGGTCAGCAGAGGCAAGAGTTAGGCCTTCCTGCTCTGCCATAAACCTGTAGCCAGCTGTCACCCTCCCAGCCGTGGTTTGGTTAGGCGAAGCAGTGAACTAAGACTTTTGTTTTCAGTGTAAAATTATGTATGTATGTATGTATTTCTTTGGACAGAATATAAAACCAACATAAGAAGTGAGTCAAGGAGAGCCAGAGACTTCAAGCCAGGGTTTTTGGGAACCTCATTTAGTCACTAAAGGGGGCTTTGAGTGGCCCCTTAGTGCTCATAATAAAGTCTGCCCTGTTCGTTTGGAGTGATACTTAAAAAAACAAAAACAAAACTCCCAGGAGCAACTGTTCTCCGGAGTTAGGTGACTCAGAGGGTTCGTCCTTAGTGGTGTCTTCAGATAACCTCTCCCAACCCAGGGGGAGCCAGGGGCAGGGAACAAGTCACACAGGTGGCAGGGCCATGGTCACTGCTATGGCTCTCAGCAACATGGCTCAGTGCTGGTCCCTCCTGGGGGTCATGGAGCTCTCAGCTGCTGTGATGGGGGAGAAGTGGTCAGAGCCCTGGGGTTCCAGGAGTCTTGAAACACTGCTCACCGTTCGCATGCTGGCAGCACTTACCCCCTTCAGTGTCCACGAGAAGCCCGGGTGTTTTGGTGATGAGAGTGGCAATGGCCCGGGAGCCCAGCCTTACCGCTGTGTGCTTCTTTGTCTCCACAGGATAATACAGAAGCAGAGAAGCGGGATCCCCAGGAATTAGTGGGTGAGTACCCTGGGGGCATGCACACTTCTGAGCCTCTGTATGTGCGTGTGTGTGTCATGCTGTAAGCAAGAGTACCCTGGGGGCATGCACACTTCTGAGCCTCTGTGTGTGCATGTGTGTCACTGTAAGCAGGAGTGCCCTGGGGGTGTACACGCTTCTGAGCCCGTGTGTGTGTGTGTGTGTGTGTGTGTGTGTGTGTTCGTGTGTGTTCGTGTGTGTCCCGCTGTAAGCAAGGGTACCCTGGGGGCGTGCACACTTCTGAGCCCGTGTGTGTATTCGTGTGTGTTCTGCTGTAAGCAGGGATACCCTGAGGGCGTGCACACTTCTGAGCCCTTGCCCTGCTGTAAGCAGTTTCCCTGCATCCTTGTTCCCAAGGCCTTGGGCATTTCCTGGGGTGCCTGGGTGAGACCTCCAGGCAACATTCTTTGGAATGGCATTCTGGGTGTGTTTTTCTGGGCTCTAGTGGGTTGCCAGGGGAGTTCAGAGTCCCGCACAGCTGGGAGCTCATCTTGGTCCTCGCTTCTTCCACTTGTGCCCTGAACCTGACCTCTCTGTCTTTGTACCCTTTGTCCCCACTGCCATATTCATGTTGCTCGGGGAGTCAGCGTGGGGCCTCTGCAGGCCCTTCACCTCGTCCCCAGGCAGGAACATGGCTCACAGCCTTGGCATATGTGGCCCTTGGTAACATTGGAGAGCAGAATGACTTGTGGAAACCACAGTCCCTCCGTTCCCTCTGCCAGCCCCTGCATCCTAAACCTTTTAGAAAGCCGTTCCGCTCCTCCGTTTGGCCATGGACTTGGGGAAAGAGCTGTCCTTCTGCACCAGCATCACTGCTCCATGGCCACTGCACTCCTGCTCTCTGGTTCTGTTCCCAGTGGACACCTGCAGAGCCCACCCCTGCATCTCTGCACCTGCAGAGCCCACCCCTGCATCTCTGCACCGGCATTCAGGGCTTGTGCTTTCCAGCCCTGAGGTTCAAAGCACAGAAAATTGGCTTGAAAGTGTTCCTCCAGGGTTCCGCCCACCTCCCTTTCCCACGAAGTACCATTTGTTGTGGGTTGTTGAGAAGTGACTGGTTTTCCATAACTAAGTGCTAGGAATTATTCATTCTGTTTTTCTTCTGACCCATTGGGCAAGAACATAATTACTCGGCCTTAATCCCTGGGTTCTCCCATTTATGGTTTAAGTCCTATTTTAAAAAGTTAGGGGCTGGAAAGATGGCTCAGTGGTTAAGAATTCTCACTTGCTGTTTTGATAGAGGACCCAGGTTCTTTTCCCAGCATTCATGTCAAGTGGGTCACAAGTTCCTATAACTGCAGGCTCAGGGAGTCCAGTGTCCTGTTCTGCCCTCAGCAGGTGCTTGAGCACATTAGGTTCTCAGACACATACATCTGTGTAAATTAGAAATTAGGGTTTTCTTTATTTTATGGGTTTTCTTTATTTTATTTTTTTTAAGATTTAATTATTATGTAATCAGTGTTCTGTTTGTCCGTATGCCTGAATGCCAGAAGAGGGCACCAGATCTCATTGTAAACAGTTATGAGCCTCCATGTGGTTGCTGGGAATTGAACTCTGGACCTCTGGAAGAACAACCAGTGCCCTTAACCTCTGAGCCATCTCTCCAGCCCGAACTATGTTTTTCTTAAACCTTAGAATTTGTTCTTTAGGCCGGGCAGTGGTGGCGCATGCCTTTAATCCCAGCACTTGAGAGGCAGAGGCAGGCGGATCTCTGTGAGTTCGAGACCAGCCTGGTCTACAAGAGCTAGTTCCAGGACAGGCTCCAAAGCCACAACGAAACCCTGTCTCGAAAAACAAAAACAAAAAAAAAAAAGAGTTTGTTCTTTAGAAAATGACACGTGTCACCAAGTGGTGGTGGCACACACCTTTAATCCTGGCACTTGGGAGGCAGGGACAGGTGGATCTCTGAGTTCAAGGCCAGCCTGGTCTACTGAGTGAATTCCAGCACAGCTTTCACAGAGAAACCCTGTCTGGAAAAAGGAGGGAGGGAGGGAGAGAGAAAGAGAGAGCGCGCGAGAGAGAGAATGGTATTTGAGATATGACAACTTAAAGGGCAGAGGAGGCAAGCAAGGTACATATCTAACTGGGAGCCAGTGGCCTACAAGACCAGGCGATGTAGGAGCTGTAGCCTCTTCTGTCTGGGTCCCACTTCAGTCCGCTGTTCACTACTGAGAAACTTCAAGGCTTGGGCTCCGAGGAAAACCTGGCCATGAACCGCTCATCTGAGCAGCGTCAGAGAGTGGGATGTGTGGGCACCAGCTGGGCCTCTTCCGCAGCCAGCGTGGCTCTTTCTCTGGCTTTGTTTTGACTTTAGATTCATGTAGGTAGTACAGACTGGCCTCAGCAACTATATGGCCCATGCTGACTTTGGACTGACTGGTCCTCTGCCTTAGCCTCCAACCAGCCTCTGTGCGTGTTTGAAACAGCTTTATTGAGGTGCAGTTCATGGAGTAAGAGTTGTGAGTTCAAGGGTGCATTGGTGGATTTTGATAAGTGTGTAATTGTGCTAGCCCGACCAACCATCAGTTATACCCTTCTTATGGTCCTCAGTGTTAACTCCCCTGTGCAGGAGAGTAAATCTCAAGAAGTGGTCTTGATGGGCAGTCAGCCCTGTTTTGACAGTTTTATGTAAATTAGGGCCCATTGGCACTTGGGCTGGATCCCTCTGTTATGAGAGGATGCTGAGCAGAGCTGCTCTCCACCACTGGGCAGCACGGCCTTCTCTCTGCCTCACTGAAATGAGGCGAATCACCCCAAGCTGAGCATGTGGTGCAGATCCGGATTCTGCCTGGCTTTCCGTCTGGACACACCGCATCCGCACTGAGGACGCACCGCATCCACACTGAGGACGCACCGCATCCGCACTGAGGACACACCGCATCCGCACTGAGGACACACTGGACACACTGCATCCACATGAGGACACACTGCATCCGCACTGAGGACACACTGGACACACCGCATCCACACTGAGGACACACTGCATCCTCACTGAGGACACACTGGACACACTGCATCCACATGAGGACACACCGCATCCACACTGAGGACGCACCGCATCCGCACTGAGGACGCACCGCATCCGCACTGAGGACGCACCGCATCCACACTGAGGACGCACCGCATCCACACTGAGGACACACTGCATCCACATGAGGAGCACAGCCGTTCTGTTCATTTGTCTGTTTCGGCTAAGGAGCCTCTCACTGTAGCAGACATAGCTTCTTATTTGCTCCCTTGTGGGGACATCGTCCCTCTTTCATCGGCATAGGTGTGGTGCTATTTTCTCTTTGAGGGGTAGGTGGCAGAGTGGCTTCTGATTGTCATGCGATGTTTGCTGCCCCCTCTGTCTAAACTCAGCTCTTTTAATTGAATCCTGGGTGTTGGATGTGTAGCTCCCACCTCTGAAAGAACAAGCAAAGAGCCAAGAAGCCAACTCATGGTCTCTCCAGTACCACAGCTCCCGACAGCTGCCGGCCTGGCCTGGAACAGTGCTGATGGGGGGGGGTCCTAGTTACTCAGGTACTTACTGCCCATTGAGTACCCTGCAGGTGTCCTGAATCCCAGGGACCAGCTGCTGCTCGGAACCTTCTTGGTGGCCATGGATACTGCAGATGTTTTACGGCCGCTGCTCTGAACCTACCTGGTGGCCATGGATACTGCAGATGTTTTCTGACAAAGGCATTTACAGTCTGACTCATGCTGACAGCAAGCTTCTCAGATATTAAGTCCAACCTTCCTGGCATAGCCGAGCAGCAGCTAGGGCAGAGACACTGCCCTCAAGTGTCTGTGGACATATTTATTAGCAGATTTCCTGAGAAAGTGGTTTGGGGCTCTGGCTACTCTGAGACATGCAGGGCAGCTATCGTCCTAGAACTTAGAAACGAGTCACTGAAGTCATCTTCAGTCTGTGCAGCAAACTTTTATTCTGTGTCCAGAACCTGTCCCTTTCTTGTCATTTACTCTCTTGTTTCTCCCCCTGCTCCTGAGGGGCTCTTCTCTTGTTCTACCACCTACCGCACACTGCAGAGGGTGGGGGGTTGCTACAGTAACAGTGCCACACCCTGTTTTTCTAAAAAGCTTTCCTGGCAAATGCCAAAGGGCACTCTTTGTCTCTGTCACGTGCACATATACCCTTTCCAGCCCCGGCGCCTGCCAAGGCCTTCTTGCTTTTGTTACTAACGCTCACCAAATGCCATGGCCAGCTCTTTCCAGCTGCTGCCACTCTCAGCTAGCCCCTGTGGTCTGAGCTCAGACCTAGAACTTTTGCTTAGCCCAAGGCAGGGAAGAAGGAAGAAATCAAGGTTTGACTGGAACGCCTGCCAGAGCTGGGTGGTGCCCCACCCGAGGGCCAGTCAGGAGATTGCGGATGACAAGCGAGTAGTCCCCTTTGTGGAGACTGCTCCTGAGCCCACAGCAGGACCTTTGGTCTCTGTCACCAGCCTGTGCTGAGGGTGTGTCTAGTTAACCCCGCTGGCGGTGCTGAAACTCAGCCCTGCGCTTGCATGCTAAGACTGCCATGGGCCTGACCCCTGGTCTCTGTAGTCTGCAGAGGCACCGAGCTGCAGTGGCTGAAGTAGCAGTCATTAGTGTTTGGGACCTCTGAGGCCCTGTCTTACTCAGCACTGCGTTTGTCACAGTGATGGCAAACTGAGCAGAGCGCACAGCACCTTATCAGAAGAAAACATTAACCTACTCTGGCTGCATGGATCAGCAGGCTGAAGCAGGAGAGTCGCTGAAGCCTGGACTGGGGCCAGCCTGGGCCCCAATGAGTGCTTCCCCCACACACACACCTTTTTTATCCCTTGAGGTCTGGGATTATTTTAAAATCATAGCTAGAGAGGAGAGGCTCAGTAGCTGACCCACTCTGCTTAAACAGGGCCTGAGTTTGGGTCCCAGCACCCATATCCAGGGGCTCACAACCCCCATACTCCACCTCCGGGGATCTGATACCCTCTCTAGACTCTGAGGACACTTACTGCACTCACACATGAAAGAACCCACACATAGACATACATAGAATTTTTTAAATTAAAAATTTTAAATAAATAAATCTAGCCTTGGGACGAAGGGACCAGGAAAGCTGTGCTGCTGTAGCCCCTCAACCCAGGCATGCGTCAGCCCTAGAGAGCTGCTCCGAGAAAGAGCTTAGGTAAAGCCTCTCACACAGTAGGTCTCCAGCAAGTACTTTGCTGCCTGCTGTTGGTGGTGGGTCTTGGTCTCTCCCTTCCTCCTGCCCCACCCTAGGCTGTTTGTTCCTTCGTTGTATGGTCCTTTTCATGAGTGAACGTCAGAAGAGCACAACAGACCCTTTCACAAATAGTCCATTGTCTGTGTGCTCCAGAGCGGGACTCTGGGGGCCTGGGGTAGCCAGAGGCTACGGGAAGGCAACAAGGAGAAGAGCCAAGGCTTGGGTGGACCGTGGCCATTCCCTGAGCAAATTGCCCTTGAGAGTTGGGGTTCTTCATGTCAGAATCAGGCCTTTTGTTCAGGCCCTTTTATGCACAAGCTGTTTGGGACCCCAAACCTTGAGAACCCTGAACACAGTTCCCATAGCAGGACAGCCCCAGACCAGAAGGATAGGGCCAAGGAGCTGTGACTTCCAGAGGCCTGTGGGAGGTTAGACCTGGCTTGTACTTGAAGCTGACTTGTGTCTCCTCCAGCCCTGGGTTCAGTGTCTTCCACATTGGCAATTTGAGATTATGCCTAGCCAGGCAGAATTTACAGTATAGAAAACTGGCCTGTGCTTCGGATTGTGGCTCCTCCCTCTCCCTCCCCCAGCACTTCCCTGACATGCTCTTTCCTGGAGCTTTGTAGTGTGTTGTTTACATCTGTCCCTCTACCTCAACCCTCTTCTCCCAGGTTGACACATGACAGGCTTCTGACCATTTGATCTCAGCTCAGGTAACACTCTCCAAGTTGCCCTGAGCAGCCTGCTCCCCGTTCTCACAGCCTGCTCCCCTCTGGAGTTGGCTCGCGCTTGTGCTCTGTAGCCCCAGAGTTCCCCCTCTGTTCTCTCAACAGCCTCCTTCTCCGAAAGGGTCCGAAACATGTCACCTGATGAAATCAAGATCCCTCCAGAGCCGCCTGGCAGGTGCTCAAATCACTTACAAGTAAGCGAGGGTCTGACTGCCGTGTGGGTGAGAATGCCTGGGTTACATTGTCTGGGGGGCCATGACAGGAAAAAGGGACCAAGTCAAACTGCAAGGTGGGCAGGAGCCTGCAGTCTTGGATCTCAGGAATTAGCGCCCAGTGCCACACCTGCCATGTGCTACCTCATGGGTCCCTAGTCTGTCCTCACTGAGATCCTAAGTCTACCTCAACGAGATCGGGTGAGTCTTCTCTACAGCCTCACTGAGCCAGGGGGCTTCTCAGAGGGAAATGTGCCAAGAAACTGAGGACCCATCAATGTAAAATAAATTCCAGAAGTGTAAGGTGCAGCGTTTAATACGTAGTTTAATGCATGGTTTCTGTCTTCGTGTTCCTGTTACCCACAGACCAAGGCTTTAAATACCTAAGGAACAGAGCCGTTTATCTTTACAGTTGACCATGGGAAACAGGAGCTCAGCACAGCTGAGACTTCACCCACATGGTTTTCCTCCTTGTCCCTCTGTAAGTTCCCCTGTGATGGGACCTTTCAATTAACAATAGGATAAGTGCCGGGAGCTATATAACTGTGGACCTTTTCCACCTGCCCTGCCTTTGATCCTACTTCGGGGTGCCCCCGGCTATCCCACAAGCCCATGGCACCACCCAAACGGATGGATGACTAATGGGTCCTAGAGCTAAGGAATGCAGGAGGCCTGGAGAGGGCCAAAGTCAGGACTCGGGCATAGCACAGACTTCTTCCTTTCCCAGCAGTCTCCTCCCTCGGCTGAGTTGTCTGCCTCCCTCCCCATCACCCGCAGGATGCCGTCACCCTCCGTGCCAAACAAGTTCAAGCCTGTAAGGACAATTCCACAGGCCTGCCAAGCAGAAACAACCAGCCACTCAGAGCTCTTAAGTTTTGAATATTTCTTCTCTTTTGATCCTCCTGGGGGTAGGGACTGTGGCATTTAAGCAGACAGCAGAACTTCTGGTGGTCTTGGAGCCCCTAACAAGGCAGCTGTGCGGCAGGGCTCACCTGGGGCTGCTGAGCCTCCTGTGTCAGGCCTCCCTGCAGTGCCCTGATAGAACACCTAGGAAAACAGCTTCCTGCTCCCTGGTAATGGCATGCTTTATAGACCGCAGGCTTCCTCGTGCTTTTTGGCAAAAAGAAGTGCAACTTTGATCCTCTGAACAGCGGGGTGGGCTCCTCTTCTAAAAAATGCCCAGGGCAACTGTCTAGGACCTCTAACCCCTCCCACCTCTGCCCAGCAAAGTGCTCCCTAAATCTTCTGTTTCTGGAAAATCTGTGTGTGTCACTGCCACGAGGTGGACCCATACTCTGGCCCACCACTCTCTCAGAGGAGGCTCTGCCCTGAGGGCCCACGGCCTCAACACTGATGCCCTCGCTTTAAGGATTTCTATCGCTGTGATTTAAAAACTATACCTAAGCCAGGTGGTGGCGGTGCACGCCTTTAGTCCAGCATGTAGTAGGCAGAGGCAGGTGGACCTCTCTTTAGTTCAAAGCCAGCCTGGGCTACAGAGTAAGTTCCAGGACAGCCACAGCAGTACAAAGAAACCCTATCTCAAAAAAAAAATTAAAAAAGCAAAAACAAACAAAGCAGATTTGCCTACGTGCCAGTCTTATAGAAGCTTTTTCTCATAAGATTCCCTCTTCCTAGCCGGGCGTTGGTGGCGCACGCCTTTAATCCCAGCACTCAGGAGGTAGAGGCAGGTGGATCTCTGAGTTCAAGACCAGCCTGGTCTACAGAGTGAGTTCCAGGACAGCCAGGGCTACAGAGAGAAACCCTGTCTCGAAAAACCAAAAACAAGCAAAAAAGGCATCTAAACAGTTTGAAACCAACTCCAGGATAGTCCTCATGCCTCCCTCTGAGGTGGCAGTGCTTTCCCAGGTCTCCCAACGACTTCACATGTCGGACCAGCATTCACCCTTGCTCCTCAGCTCTTAAGACTTTCCACTCCTCTGGGGATTGGGGAGCTGAAATTCACTCATGGGCTTGGGTCGTGGCTTCGGACTTGACCTTTCTTTTCTACTCTCTCCTGACCATCGAGAATGGGTCAGGAAAAATCAGTGGATCTGGGCTTGCCTCTGCGACAGACTGGATTGTGGGGGGCAGGCTCCTGTCATGTTGGCCTTCTGTCACCTTCCCAGGACAAGATCCAGAAGCTTTACGAGAGGAAGATAAAGGAGGGGATGGATATGAACTACATCATTCAGAGGAAGAAGGAGTTCCGGAACCCCAGGTGAGCGCCTGCAAGCCTGTAGGTGATGGTGCAAGGTGGGGACCAGGAGCACCTTAAGAAGCTGTTGAGGAGAGGTCCAACTTTGTTCCCATCTGAGCCCAAAGTGGCTTCCCCCAGACTTCATTTATACTAGATGCCCACTAGACGCATCAGAAGTTTATAAATAGAACCCAGGGTGTGAGCCACTCTGCAATGATACCTGAGAGGCCTCCTGGGTTCTGGTCACCAACCTGGTCCTCAAAGAAGACATTCACTAGAGGTTCTTCCAACTCAAAAAACTTGGTTTTACTTCTTGGTAAAACGTCTTAGGAGCAGCCGGGCGGTGGTGGCGCACGCCTTTAATCCCAATACTCAGGAGGCAGAGGCAGGTGTATCTCTGTGAGTTCGAGGCCAGCCTGGTCTACAAGAGCTAGTTCCAGGACAGGCTCCAAAACCACAGAGAAACCCTGTCTCAAAAAAAAACAAAAAATAAAAACGTCTTAGGAGCAAAGCTATGTCTGAGTCTGTTGTTTGGGGGTCTTTGAGATAGGGTCTCACTGTGTAGCCCTAGCTGGCCTCAAACTCACAGAATCTGCCTGCCTCTGCCTCCCAAGTGTTGGGATTAGAGTGCTATCCATAAAAGTTGCCCCACTGTGCCTGGCTACATCTGTGTCTTATTCTTTCAAATGTTCAAGCAAGTAAAACACCCAAGAAAGGACATAGTGTGTAATAATGGAGACCTACGCTAGGCATTGTGTAGGTCTGAGTTTGGAGGCCCCAACCCAGCCGTGCTAACTGAAGGCCAGAAGCATCTACGTCAGTCATAGCATGCCATTGTTGTCTTGACCCCTCATCCAGGCCCCCAGCCACGGTGCATTTGAGGAGGGTGCAGGGCCTGAAGTGACAAGAAGGCGGGCCTCCCATCAGGAGGCTGCACTAGAAGATGTGGGGTGGGTTTCAGGTTTGTCGTAGTTCCAGGAGCTGATGATGGTTCTGGTTCCACCCAGGACCCTGGGGCCAATACAGACACGGCTCACTGATTGTTCTGTTACCTTTCCAGCATCTATGAGAAACTGATCCAGTTCTGTGCCATTGATGAGCTGGGCACCAACTACCCAAAGGTATGTCCTACACATACGGGCTGCAGAGTGGTAGGGCTTGCTATGCTGGGTGTGACTCCCTGAAGGGCAGTGCTGGTGGTCTGCAGATGCCAGGGGCGGGCTTGGTCCTGGGTGCCAACCAGTTAGAAGCCAGGGCTAGGACTGCTGCCATCTGAGCAGGTGCTCATTCCCTGACTTCTTAAGAGTTTGCTGGTTATCTGTCTGGTGGTCAGGGTGACAGCTGAAGCCCTGTGCTTTCATGAGGGCTGGGCCAAGCCTATGAAGATCCATTTCTGGGCCCTGTGCTCTCTGGCCTTTGTGACCGCAGCTTGGCTTTCTCTTTTCAGGATATGTTTGACCCCCATGGCTGGTCTGAAGACTCCTACTATGAGGCCTTAGGTAACCTCAATTAACCCTGTTTATCTGCCCATCCACATACCCTTCCCCCTGCCCATCCAGTCCGTGACCTAGTGACCCAGATTTCAGGGTCTCTATGCCAGGCCATGTCCACAGGACAACTCCCAACTTAGCCTTGGCCAGACTGACTGTGCCCTTGCTAACCATACTTGAACATAGCCATGACAGCTGGTTGGATCAGTTGTCCCCACGCTGCTGCCACTGAATCAATGCGAGCAGAGTCGTACAGCTGGGAGCCTTTGGCAGGCAAAGTCGCTTGACCTGGCCAAAGGACAGGGGAGGCCCTGTTGAGGACACTGTTAGAGCTAAGGTTTGGTGATACATGGGAGCCAGAGTGCCCTGGACAGAGGAGGTATATGTTCTAAGGCCAATGAGCACAACACAGAACTGAGCAAATCACCATTTACAAGTCAGAGGCTTTTTTTTATTGGTGTTTTGCCTGTATGTATGTATGTATGTATGTATGTATGTATGTATGTATGTATGTATGTGTGAGGGTGTTGGATCCTGGAGTTACAGA
>NC_022014.1:78969236-78986606 GCF_000317375.1 Microtus ochrogaster
TGTATGTATGTATGTATGTATGTATGTATGTATGTATGTATGTATGTATGTGTGAGGGTGTTGGATCCTGGAGTTACAGACAGTTGTGAGCTGCTATGTGGGTGCTGGGAATTGAACTTGGTTTCCCTGGAAGAACAGTCAGTGCTCTTAACTGCTGAACCATCTCTCCAGCCCCCCAAGTTAACAGTGTTTTTATTGCAATAAAATGCTGTATCTCATGTTTCTTAATGAGTTGGAAGATACTCCCTCAGGATCAGCTGACCCTTCCCAGCCAGATGTGCAGCCCCCAGATCCTTGGTCAAGGCCCACATTCTGTGCTGACCAAGCCTAGCACTTCATCCTGCCAAGTGCAGGATGCTGAATCCATGCAGCCCTCTAGGCCAGAGACCTCCCGCAACCACACGCTGCTCATAACAGCCTGTGTCTTCTCTCCACAGCCAAGGCCCAGAAGATTGAAATGGACAAATTGGAAAAGGCCAAGAAGGAGCGAACCAAAGTAAGTTCTGACCTGCTGGGGTGGAGGCGGGTGTGCGGAGCATGCAGGTCCTGCTGGCTGAGTCTGGGTCAGGAGCCCTAGGCTCCCTTCCACCGTCCTCTTCATTGCCTGTGAGGCTTTGAGCGGCATCGGCCATGCCCTTTCCGCCAGCAGACTGGGGTCCCCTGTCACCTGACTTGGCCTACACAAGCCTCCACTGCTTTGTTCCCCACATCCTGCTCCTTTTTGTCCCCATTGCAGAGCCCTGGTGGCTTTGTCTCTTCTGGGTCATTGATGCCCCCTGACCTGGTTAGAAGTTGGTACTCCTTCTCAGAGAGCGGGGCCAAGACTTGCTCCAGCTGCTGCGTTTCTTGGCCTGCAGAGCTGGTCTCAGCAGCCAGCTTGTTGCCTCCCTGTGGATCTCATGTCTGATAGCCACATAGCCGTCATTTTGAACACCAGGCACCACCTCTGTGGCAGTGTGATCTGGGTTCTTCAGAAGTATCAGACTAACTCCAAGATCAAAATAGAGTCCTCTATGCTGTACCGTATGACAGGGTCCACGGCGGATAACTTCGTCAGGACACCAGCTCCTGCTGCCATGTCACAACCATGCAACCATGGCCACAGGATGCTCCCTTTCCCTCCAGACTGAGGGGACTGCAAGGCCTTGTGCACTGCTGCCCGCCTCTGAGGTCGTTGTTGGCAGACCAGGAATGTGGGCGCTGGTGTGAGGGGATAAACTACATTCTCATTCTTAACCCTTGAGTGAATCTCCCTTCTTTCTCTTTCCCTCTCCTCTCCAAACCCCAGGCGTACTGCAGGGACATGTCTGCAGCGCCTGGGGACCACAGCTGTCCTTCCCCTGTGCGGAAGGTACCACTTCCGCTGTGGTGTGAGGAGGAGGGGCCAGGGGGAGTAGTGAACTGGGGTGCAGGCATGTGCAATGACCTGTGATGCTGGCGGGACCCAGGTCTGTCAGGGAAGGTCTTGGAAGAGTGATGAAAGCCCCTTCAGGCTCTCGGGCACCTTTCCCTCCCCCAGGTGCTCCCAGCCAAGGTGGTTTTCAGGGCCTCTTTTGTGTAAGTGCCAAACTCCTGTCCGCTGGGAGCAGGCGGACGGCACAGGGAATGGACACACCGCTCTGCGCTGGTCTCACTGTCCTCTCTCTCTCCAGATTGAGTTTGTCACGGGCACCAAGAAAGGCACCACAACCAATGCCACGGCCACCACCACCACCACGGCCAGCACAGCTGTTGCAGGTAGAGGCCGCTCATCCAGTCCCAGCACTGCCTCAGGGACACCAGATAGAGCAGGGGCTTCCTGGGTTTGCCTGAAAAGGTCTGTGCCCAGGCTCGGCCTTGCTATGTTCCCCTGGATGAGAGCATAGCAAGTCCTGGATCCTGGGGTAGGTTCCAGATTCCTGGCTCCTCTCTGGGTTTCTGCACCATGGACTCCTGTTTCTGTCCTAAGCCTCTGAGCTGGTAGTAAAGCGGTCCTGCCTTTGGGGTCCTGTTCTGATTGGTTTTAAGCTCCATTTCTCTCTTGTTGCGTCTAGATGCCCAGAAGAGAAAGAGCAAGTGGGATTCTGCCATTCCAGTGACAGCCATAGCACAGCCCACCATCCTCACCACCACAGCCACGCTGCCAGCAGTGGTCACTGTCACCACCAGTGCCAGTGGCTCCAAGACCACCGTCATTTCTGCTGTGGGCACCATTGTGAAGAAGGCCAAGCAGTGACCAGAGGGCACCCCCAGGATTTGGCAGGACTGTGCTGCCCAGTGACTGCTGCCCACTGGGAGGTGCCACTCTGTTTCAGGACTAAGATGTGCTCCCCACGTGCCTTCCAAAAGGAGCCTTTATGTGACATTCCAGCCGGAAGGACATTGCAGCAGAGGCAGTGGGGTGCATCGGACAGTCTGTCCATAGACCTCTTGGGGTCTCACCCTATTGAAAGTACTGCATTCTTAGGTCCCTGCACGCCAGGTGCACTGGCCTCTCCCATGCTGTGTTCAGGCAAACGAGTGCCCCTCCGTCTCAGTCAGGATTATTGCTCAGGGTGAACCACGGCATGACAGAAACTGAGAGTCTCAGAGGGGTGGCCCAGGGAGTTACTGTGGTCATTCCCAGCGTGTGCCCAGGGGCGTGAGCAGGTGGGGGCAGACACAGGCTCCTTCCTGATTTCTGCTTTCCTGACCCGGAAACCAGATCTCAACAATTCTCAGGCAATAGCAGAGGCCTCTGCTCCCATGGGTGCAGTTAAGCGCTCCCCACATTGCTTCTAATACACACCCAGGCTTTTGAAATCAGGCCAGTTAACAGAGGCCTGGGATGTGACTCCCAACCTGCCCAGGGTAGGAGCAAGGTGTGGGCACCTGGCCAAGGCCACTCCAGTCCCTCAGTGCCAGTGAGTGTGGCCAGCAGGATCCACGCAGTGGTGGTGATGAATCACCTCCTGCTCTGGCTCTGGCGGCAGCTCATTGTTTATGTGAAAGCCTGCTCTTGGGAAGGTTTCTGCCACCCCACCCTTCCTCTGTCGTTATCTCTGCCCAGCAGCAGCCCCTGGGTAGCACCAGTCGCCACTCTTAGGACCCAAACAGGTTCATCAGCCCAAGATGCCAGAGGAGAATGCTTGCCTCTCATGCCCCCTGGCAGCTCTACTTCCCACACAGAGGAAAGGCTGAGTGTCGGGGGAGGAAACCAGGCTGTGAAGGGACCAACAGACCGAGGAAGGTGCTGCTGAGTGTGTGGCTGGTGTTTGTTTTGTGATCCAAGGACTGACAAACTGCCTGTGCGATCCCTAAAATAAAAACGGAGTCACACTCATCCCTTTCTCTCCTTGAAGGCACTCTGCAACATTGGGGGGAGGAGGGGTGCCTGCTGCCGGCCCTCCCAAGAGCACCTGGAAAGGCCTGCCCTGCAGCCTCTAGCATATGGTGCCCCCATTGGCACAGGACACCCAGGTCTGAGGTGGGCAGCTCAGAAAGATGCAGTGAACCCTTTCAAGTGATAGAGTTTGGGACTGTAGCTCCCTTGGTATTTGGGGGAAGCCTGGGTCCAATCCCCTCTGTCACATATATAAGCTAGGGTGGTGGCACGTGCCTGTAATCCCAGCACTGGGAAGCAGAGGCGGGAGTGGAAGGCTAGCCTCGGCTACATGAGACCCTGTCTAAAAGTAGCCCTTGATGGGGATGTGGCCAACTCCCCGGCCTAGCTGACACCATTGCAACTTTGCTTTTTTGCCTCTTGTTTAAGGCATTTTGCAAAGCGCATGCTCTGCCAGCTCAGACTCCACAAGCCCCTTTGGAAGGAAGTACTGCCGCAGTGGGTTGTAGAAGTCTGTGTGTAGTCATTTGTTTTATTGTCTGCTCCACGAGGGTCCCTTTTCCCATGAAGGCCAGAAGAGGCATTGGGTCTTGTGGAGCTGGACTTAAAGGTGATTGTGAGCGGCCATGTAGATGCTGAGACGTGAACCCCAGTCCTCTGTGAGAGCAACCAGAGTGCTCTGAACTAATGAGTCATCTCTCCTGGCCCCTGTAATGATATTTTTTAAAGAAGTTTGAGCCGGGTGGTGATGGCACATGCCTTTAATCCAGCACTTAGGAACTTGGGAAGTAGAGGCAGGCGGATCTCTGAGTTCAAGGCCAGCCTGGTCTACAGAGCGAGTCAGGCTCCAAAGCTACAGACAAACCCTGTCTTGAAAAACCAAAAATAAAAATAAAAAAAAAAGAGTAAAGTGTGGCCAGGTAATGTTGGCACATGCCTTTAATCTGAGCACTGGGAGGCAGTGGCAGGAGAATCTGAGTTCAAGGCCAGCCTGGTCTATGTAGAGAAACCTTGTCTCAAAAGACCAAATAAATAAATATAAATAAAGGTTATACTTCAGCTGGTAAGGGTGCTTGCCAGAAAGCTTGGTGACCGAAGTTCAATCTCCAGGACCCGTGTGGTGGACAGAGAGAGCCACCTCCCTCAAAGTCCTAAAGCACTAATCCCTACACATGAAGAAAAAACAATCAGATCAATCCAGAAAGCTGGGCTTCCCCAGACAACAGACGCCTCCTTAAAGGTCAGTGTGGAGGAAGCAGGTCTGGCTGCTTCGTCATTTTGAAGTAGAGAACCAGAGGGGAAGCTGGGGTGCGTCTGAGACAAGGGTTGGAGTTGGTCCCCATGGGGATTATCTTTAATAACATTTCCTCTGGGGAAGATCAGAATATGTGGTTTTGCTTTTTGAAACTTGACATACGTTTTTCCAAGAGACGAAGAAAAGAAGAGGTAAATAGCTCACCCAATTCCAGATTCATTGATGGAGGGGGCTGCCAGGAAACCCAAAGAATCAGTCAGTCATCTTTGTGGTGGTCGAGGAAGGGGCTCTCTGCTCCAGGAGTCGGACGCTAGATGTGTTCATTCATAGCAGGAAATGACCAGGGAGAGAAGGATAAAGGCGTCTGAGCAGGGATTGCCTGGGTGCTCACACACAAGCGTAGTCATGCTGGGAATTCCCTCTGCAGTGATCTGACCACGTTGACATGTAGTTCTGTAAATGTGTGTTTTCCTCTTACCCTGTGTGTGCGCGCACGCACGTTTGCAGGGTTGGCACATACTTGTACCTGTGTGAAGACCAAAGCTTGGCATCAAATCATCAGATGCCTTTTTATAAACTTTTATTTTCTGTGTGTGAGTGTTTTACCTGCATGTGTGCGTGCCGCATGCGTGCCTGGTGGCTGAGGCCAGAAGAGGACATCTGGTCCCCTGGAACTGGAGTTAGGGATGATGGACCAAACCAGGGTCCTCTGCAAGAGCAACACGTGCTCTTAACTACTGATCACACTTTTATTTTCTTTTTTTGTTTTGTTTGTTGTTTTGTTTTGAGACAAGGCTGTACAGCCCCAACTGGCCTGGAACTCACTATGTAGACAAGGGGGCCTTGACCTCACAGAGATCTACATGCCTCTGCCTCCTAAGGGCTGGGATCAAAGGTGTGTGCCACCACTATGGCCCACCTTACTATTTATTATCTGTGTGCATACACACACATACCATGGCACACGTGGAGACCAAAGGTGACTTATGGAGTGGGTCTCCTTCCACCCACCTTTATGTGAGTTCCGGGATTGAACTCAGGTCAGTGGGCACCTTTGTCCACAGAGCCGTCTAGCGGCTCTTCACTTTGTATTTATCTTTACTGAGCCTAGAGCTCTCCCTCCCAGCGACACTGGCTAGTCACCTGCCTGCCCCCTCCCCTTCCCCCCCAGGTTACGGGACTCTGCCACCACCCCCAGCTTTTATATGAGTGACGTTTCTCATGTTTGAACAGCAAGCATGTTACCCACTGGGCAAAGAAGACTCATCCTGAAGAAAAATCGCTGTGGAGAACGAAAAACTGCTAGATTAGGGAGGAGACCTAGTCCGATGGTGCGGGTGACTGGAATTGGACTTGGATTCGAAAGGAAGCCATGGTGATAGACATGTCTGGGCAGTTAAGAAATGTAAACATGAACTGAGTCACGGTTTACTTAATAGAGTCTTTGAGACGTGGTACTGGGGTGTTCTCAGACCACGCTGGAGTCTAGAGGAATAAAATATTAAGATAGGTACAATTGTAAATACAAATGAAAAACAAACAAACACAGAGCCCGGGGCGGGGGAGGGGGAATGCTCCCTATGCCGGAAAGGTGCCTGCCACATGAGGACCTGAGTTCAAATCCCCTGAACGACAAACTTATTGGTCCCTGTAATCCCAGCACTCCCAGATTGAGATAAGAGGCAGAGACATGAGAAATCTCAGAAGCTCCCAGGCCAGCTAGCCTGGCGTACACAGTGGCAAACAAGAAGAAACTGTCCCAAGGCAGAAGGCAAAGCCAAGACCTGAGGCTGACCTCTGACCTCCACATATGAGAGCACACATACAAACACAGAGATTTTAAAACACACATAAACATATAGAATAAAAAAAACACATGAACATATAGCAATGTAGCAAAACCATACTTTTGAAGACAAATGGTAAAAATAAAATATTTTTCATCCTTCAACATTTTTTTTTCCGAGACAGTGTTTTCCTGTGTAACAGTCCTAGCTGTGCTGGAACTAGCTCTCACAGAACAGAGCCTTGAACTCACAGAGATCCACCTGCCTCTGCCTCGCGAGTGCTGGGATTAAAGGCGTGCACCACCACCACCACCACCTGGCAAAAGACATTTTACTTATTATGTAAATACAGTGTTCTCCACCTGCAGGTATGCCCGCAGGGCAGAAGAAGGTGCTGGGAATTGAACTCAGGATCTCTGGAAGAGCAGCTAATGCTCTTAACCACTGAGCCATCTCTCCAGCCCCTCCTTCAGCATGTTGTTACACGCGTGTGTGTGTGTGTGTGTGTGTGTGTGTCCACACGCGCGTGGGTTGACGTGCATGTGGGTGCACAGGCACGCAGAAGCTGATGTCAGGAATCATCCTCCACGGCTCGTCCACCTTACTCATCAAGGCAGGGTCTCTCAGTCAAACCCAGGGCTCCTTGGTGGCTAAACTTGCTAGACAGCTGGTTCTGGCGATTCACCCCCCTCCACCTTCGGAGGCCTGAATTAGAGGAGGGCCGCCCTCACCCTGCATTTCATGGAGTCTGGGGATCGGTGTCATAATACAGTCCAGCGTACCCCTGGAGAATTGTCAGCACAGCCCGTGGTGCTCACTCAGGCTGGAGCCCGTTAAACACGTGTAAACTAAACAAGCAAGTGAACTAGTGACTGAAGTTTTACTTCACAGGGTGGGGGCGATTGCTAGGGACTGAGCCTAGGACTTTATGCAGTCTAGGTAAGTGCAACACCCTCACCCATTCATTTATTCGTTTATGTGAGCCAGGCTCTGCAGAGTGACCCAGAGTAGTCTCGAACTTGCCGTGTAGTCTCTGCTTCCGACAGCTGTAATGCTCTTACGTTCCCCTCCCAAGTTACTGGTTGCCGGCCACCAAACCCAACAGTTATTTTATTTTATTTTTTGTTTTGTTTTGCTTTGCTTTTTTGTTGTTGTTGTTGTTGTTGTTGTTGTTTTGTTGTTTTTTTTCCCAAGACAGGGTTTCTCTGTCGCTTTGGAGCCTGTCCTGGAGCTAGTAGACCAGGCTGGCCTCGAACTCACAGAGATCCGCCTGCCTCTGCCTCCCAAGTGCTGGGATTAAAGGTGTACGCCATTACTGCCAGACAGTTATTTTATTTTTATAAAATTAACATGTAGAACCTTCTGAGCCAGGTAAAGGTACTTGCCAGTCAAGCCCAGTGACCTGAGTTTGATCCCAGGAACCCACAGAAAGACAGAGGAGAGAACTCACTCCACAAAGTTGTCCTCAGACCTCCACATGTTCGTCGTGGCCTCACATGCATCACATGTGCACATGCAAGCCGGGCGATGGTGGCGCACGCCTTTAATCCCAGCACTCGGGAGGCAGAGCCACCTGCCTCTGCTTCCTGAGGGCTGGAATCAAAGGCCTGCGCCACCATATTTTACATTTGTTTATTTGGGAGGGTGACGTGGACATATACACCATAGAGGATTTGCGAGAGTGAGCTCTACCAGGGATTAAACTTGGGTCGTTAGGGTTGGCAGCAAGCCCCTTGGCCAATTAAGCCATCTTGACCACCTACACTGTTTATTGTGTTCTTGGTATGAGCCAGGCATCAGGGCTGAGGCTGTGGGAAAAGCACCCTGGGCATTGTCCTCCCCATGTCTCCTGACTTGGGTCACCCCAGGGGACAGAACACATCTGCCCTTAGGGTTCACAGTTCACCAGTATAGCAAACACCATGAAGAAGCCACAACCTACCTACGCTAGAGGGTACATGTTTGACAGGTATGAAGACCTAGGTTCTACCCCAAACACCATAACAAAGGAAAACAATAGACTAGCAGGTATGGTGAATGCCTGTAATCCCAGCACTTGCAGCGTAGAGGCAGGTGAATTGCCACAAGTTCAAGACTAACCTGGACTACAGAGTGAGACAAGGCCATATTCTTGGACCTATAAACCAGGTGTAGGGGTGTGGGGGAGTCAAGGAAATATTAAGATCTCATGACACTAGCCCAGGGTTTCCAAGAGTAAGGCCAAATCAGGCTGAGTTTAAAGACGGCATGCTCCGGTTCATACACTTGGGGAGCTAGAAGCCGCCACCGTTTGGAGACTGGACTGATTGGTGTGCCAGGCCCTGCCGAGCATGGCTAGCAGGTAGGACGAGACGGAGAAAAGAGAGCTGGGATCTGCAGCACCTCAACAGGTTCACTAAACAGAAGCGGCCCGCGGGGGATTGAGAGTCTGCAACAAGAGTAAGACTTGTCAATCAGCTTGTCACCAACATTGTGAGTGCTACTACATGCTAGGTCACGTGGCCTTTAGATAGAAATGTTATACTATTACATTTTAGGGAGATTTGAGTATCTGAAGAAACCCAGAGGACCCCACCCTTGCCTGTCGGTTCCTCTAGCCACATTGTAGCGGCTGAGAGGACCCGCAGGCCAGTCGTCCAGGTGCTAAATCTCCCTACCAGTTTGGGGCTCGACCCATCCTCGGCTGACACAGAGAGGGAGGTGCAGGACCCGATGGCCGTCGAGGCAGCGGGATCGGCCCAGCTGGGCTCACTGCCCAGAAGCTGGGTATTAAGAAGCCGCCCAGGGACCCGGAGCGGCCGGGGCACCCAATCCGGGAGCATGGACGGGTAGGGAAGACGGGAGCCCGAGTCCGAACTGCAGAGAGGGGCGGCTCCTCCTCCAGCCTCCTCGCGGCAGCTCGGGGCTCGGGGCTGGCGCCGCGGGAGCCGCAGCCCTTTCCGGGGGGCGGGCCTGGCTGCTGCGGCGACACCCCAGCTCCTGCCCCGACAGGTGCGCGCAGAGCGCAGGAATGCAGCCCGCCTGACTCACCAGCGCCTCCTTCTTACCTGCGCCGCCCGTCCATAAAGCACTGCTGGCTCCCGCCCGCCGCCGCCCGTCCTGCTGCCCCTCCGGGCTCGCCCGCGCGCTCATCTCAACCCAGCGCAGCCCAGGCACCCACCAAGGTAGGTGCAGCTCTCGCCCGAAGCAGGCGTCCAAGGGGCACACCGCCCGCCGCCGTGCCCCGGGTGGCCAGGGCTGGCGAGGAAAGGGAGTACCACTCCCGCCCGGGGCCGCGCAGAGAAACTAGTTGGCTTTTGTTTCGTCTTTCCTTCCCTGAAGATTGGCAGGCCCTGGCTGCCTCTGCCCATGCTGCCAGGACAGGTGCCAGGCTTGCCACGGTGTGAGCAGGGGGCAACTGGGAGCGGGGTGGCTGGGATCTGGGGTAGGATGGTGGCCATCAGATGCCCCTGCTAGAGGTGCAACAGGAGTGGGTAGAGGCTGGGGGTTCACCGGCCCCCTGGGTGTCTGCCTCCCCTCGGTGTGTGGTGACTCAGAGCATACAGGGAAGCGTGGGGAGTCCCTGATTTTCCTCATGGCAGGCCACCAGCCTGCTCCCTTCCCAAAGCCCACTCCAGGTGCCCCTTCTCAAGGAACTTTCAGAATCTTACCCAGTAGCGGTGCAAGCTCTTCTCCCGCCCCTGTGCTGCACTCTTCCCGACAGTCTCTAGTGGCAGCCTTCTGGCTGTCACTGTGGCCTGGGATTCCGGGTGGTTGTCCGGGCCAGGACAGACCTCTTCCTTCTCCCCAACAGACTGGCCACACCCTGAGCACAGGCTTGCACCCAGGTAGACCATCCCATTTGTTCCTGTCCTTCTAGGGAGTGTGTGTGTGTGTGTGTGTGTGTGTGTGTGTGTGTGTGTGCGCAGAGAGAGAGAGAGAGAGAGAGAGAGAGAGAGAGAGAGAGAGAAAGTGTTAACCCTGATTTCCAATGAGTGACAGGGCAGCTTCAAGAACTGTTGTCCTGTCTGCACACCCAGCCTGCTAAGGCCACATACTCTGATGACATCCACAATCCTAACCTTTGTGTGTAGTGGTGTCGTTTCTATAATAGGTCACTACTTTTAGAACTTCTTAAATACAAGCTGAGTCGAAGAAAGCAGAGTGTCTGCCTAGGCCCTTAATTGCCATTTTAGTGTGTGTGTGTGTGTGTGTGTGTGTGTGTGTGTGTGTGTGTGATTGTGTGTGTGTAGGTTTAATATGAAATCTGTGCTGTTCCCAAATCCCACCAGACCCTCCCAGTACTGATTGCTGGATGCAGAAGGCCCACAGCCTCCTGTCCTAAAGCCTCTCCTTCTGGGATCCTGTGCAGATGCTTTGGTATCTGCGCTGAAATGTTGCTGTCTTGGTTGCTGGTGACAGCTCTATGTGCTCTCCTCTTGGGCCTGTGAAAAGAGCTGGGATTGTCCCTCCAATGCCCATACCTGCCTAGGTAATGGTGCCCGCAGGGAGGCCAAATCTGCAGCCTGCATTGTGTAGCATGTGGGTGTGGTGCCTATGCCTAAGGCTGCAAGAAACTCATTCTTCCCAGGAGCCGCCCCTCTGCTGATTCAGGGCTCCCTTCCAGCCACTGCCCTGTCGGGGTGGCTTCTCTATGCTGGCTCTGCCTGTGGATATGCTGGGGCTGCTGTCTGCCTCCCCGGAGACCACACACTGGGTGCACGGGACAGGGCATCCTGCTTTCTTTTCTAAATGGAAGGCCTCAGCCCTCCCAGACCCTGGGGCTCACCCTGCTCTAGCAAACTGAGGTTGCTAAGAAAGGTTCCAAGGAGGAGGGTCAGTGGATGTGGCCTTGTCTGGGCCCCTAGGAGTTTTGGCCCCAGAAAAAGAGGTGTGACCCTGGCCTTTGCCCTCCTCTATGCAGGCCCTGGTGGCTCTGGGGCCGGCCTCTTTCCTTATACTCTTTGGGCAGCCCAATGGCCTGACACTGAACACTGCTGATGTACCAAGGTGGTTTAATGGTGAGCCAAAGGCTACTGTGTATGAGAGAGTGGGCAGCAGGGGCTTCTAAACTTTCCCTGGGCCCTGAAAACTCAACTCTGAGATAGGCAGGAGTTGGGGGAAACGCAGGGCATTTAGAGGCCACGCTGATGAACTGGCAGGCAGTGTAGAACCAGGCGGCACCACTGCCACGCCAGGACCTCTCCTCTTGGTCCTACCACCCTCACAAAGAGCAAGACAGCTGGTGCAGAGTTGGGCGGCTGGTACATCCAGTGCCCCTGCGAAGGAAGCCTACTTACTGAGAGACTGTATCTTTGCCCACTGGGAAGTGACAGGCAAGGACAGAATAAAAGCCCACACTACCATCCTGAGAGCAGCTCCAAGATACCTGGTACTGGCTGGGTCTTAGAGCCCACAGAGTCCACAAAGGCCAGAGAGGTCTTCTTCGGGCAGGGCAGCGGGATCAGGGCATGTGGTCACTGCAGGGATGGCAAGAAAGGGGTCGTGGGTGCTGGAGAGATGGCTCAGTGGTTAAGAGCACCAGCTGCTCTTCCAGAGGTCCTGAGTTCAATTCCCAGCAACCACATGGTGGCTCACAACCATCTATATGGGATTTGATGCCCTCTTTTGTCATTAAGGTGTATATTCAGACAGAGCACTCATACATAAAATAAATAAATAAATAATAAATCTTTAAAAAAGGGATAGTGGAGAAGACAGGTATAAAAAAACTACTTGTCTCTGTCATTTACAAGCAGAGCGCCCCCTGTGGCCTCTTAACCCATGACAGCCTCCATCTATCTCTTTTATCTCCCATGTGCTGAGATTCTAGACATGATCCCCAACGCCTGGGGTTGAGCCTCCATTTCCACACTTACACAACAAGATTGACCTGTGGAGCTCTGGTGGGGATCCAGGGAGCCGATGCTGTGGGCCACGGCTCTAGAGGCATCGTGTGTCCATTGTTGTGGTTTTGCAGGAAGAGGAGGATGGCAGGGCCATGTTCCAGCCCATGGGTGAAGCTGCTGCTGGCAGCCGTGTTGAGTGTCAGTCTTCCTGGAAACATGGGTGAGTCTAAACATCCCCGCAGACACCCTTCTAGGCAGCTCTTGAGACATAACCCTGCAGAAGTCAGCTACTCAGCTCTGACATCTGTGCCTCACTCAGGCAGGAGAACCTAAGGGTCCACACCCTTCCCCTCTGATAGCTGTAGGCCCTGCATAGTGTCCGGGCTAGAAAGGGAGGTAAGCTGCCCACCGAGAGTCAGAGCTGAGGCCTCAGTAGCAGAGCTATGAGTTTTAGGGGATCCTAGAAGGAGACTCTTAATATACCAACTACTCTTGAGTGTCCCCAGTTGAAAAATGACTCCCACCAAGTTTTCCCTGCTGATTGAGGTCATGTTTGTATGGTGGGAATATTTTTTTTTTTTTTTTTTTTTGTTTTTTCGAGACAGGGTTTCTCTGTGGCTTTGAAGCCTGTCCTGGAACTAGCTCTGTAGACCAGGCTGGTCTCGAACTCACAGAGATTCACCTGGCTCTGCCTCCCGAGTGCTGGAATTAAAGGCGTGTGCCACCATCACCCGGCTTAGGAATATTTACACCATATAAATTGACAACCACAGAGAGTTGGAGCTTCCCTTCCCTCATCAGAACCATTGCTAAACACTGACCAGGGTGCCGTGGCCTAGAGCCCAAGGGAACCCTTACTGTGTGCCCTGGTGCAGCTAGTTGAACCTTATTGTGATTCTAACTAAGAAGAACCAAGGAGAAACCTAATAACATTTGTGTAGACTGAGGACTTCCATCCACTTACTGAGAACCTGCTGTGTGCCCAGCCTTGTGCTAGGCACAAGGGTCCTGTGATGACCAAGGCAGATAGTCTCTTCCCTAGAGGAGGTTCAGGGGACAGAACAGTCCCCTGGCAACAATCTAGGAAAAACAAGCCATAATGAAGAGGGACTGACAAAGGGCAGGGAATGGTGGATGTGGCTTGTCACAGGGCAGATTGGGAGCTTTCGTAGGGCCTAACAATTACAGCCAACCTTTTGATGTTGAGACATGATATCATTTACAAAGTTTGTGCTTGAGAACTATGCAATCAAGCTACCAAAAAAGAAAAAAAATCTCAAGTCTACTATTGTATATTGATCTGCATTGATAGTTAGCTCCAGCCGTGCAAGCCCAAGGGCTGCAGGCTAGCCATACCTAGGAAAGATTAAATGGCATGGTGGTCCACACAGCAAAGCCTGCGCTTCCATTTTGTCTCTCCATCCTCCCAACTCGAGAAGAAAGTTCCAGGTTCCAGGCCCTGCTCTGGTTATTCCTAACTGTGCTATGTGGAATAGACCATTTTGTCCTCTCTAAGTTTAGGAGAGAGAATCCACACTTCTCTCGGGTGAAGGCGCAGTTGGGGAAGGATGGTCGTTAGTGAGACCCTCCTTCATGTGCCCTCCTCTCCCCAGCCAACCGCTGCAAGAAGGCGCAGGTGAAGAGCTGCACCGAGTGCATCCGTGTGGACAAGAGCTGTGCCTACTGCACAGACGAGGTGAGCCACTACGGCTAGGCTTGCCCGGCCAGCCTGAGCTACCCCACACCCCAGCACCAGCTCTGACCAGCTTCATTCTTTCCACCCGCTCGGCCAAGCCCCAGACCAGATGGGTGTGGGAAAGAGGTCAGGGTCAGAAGTGTCAGCAGGAAATCACCCGGGATTGGGCTGGCCAGGGGTTGGCCATCACCTGCCCTGAGTCCATCTGCTTCTGGCCAGCTGTTCAAGGAGCGGCGTTGCAACACCCAGGCGGAGCTTCTGGCCGCAGGCTGCCGGGGAGAGAGCATACTGGTCATGGAGAGCAGCCTTGACATCACCGAGGTGCCTGGAGCGGGGTGGCAGGCTGGGCTCTCCATGCCTAAGACTGGCTGGTTCTGAGGACCATGGTGCCCCGTGGCAGGCCTGAGATGCCCCTCTCAGGTCTCCAGAGGGACCTTCTAATAAACTGCTCCACTCCCTTGGACACAGAACACCCAGATTGACACCACCCTGCACCGCAGCCAGGTGTCTCCCCAAGGCCTGCAGGTCCGGCTGCGTCCAGGTGAGGAGCGCAGCTTTTTGTTCAAGGTGTTTGAGCCCTTGGAGAGCCCCATGGATCTGTATATCCTCATGGACTTCTCCAACTCCATGTCTGATGATCTGGACAACCTCAAGCAGATGGGGCAGAACCTGGGTAAGGGCTATAGTGTGGAGTGGAGAGGGTGGGGATGGGGCTCCCCCAGCTGGCTCAGGAGGCCAAGACAAGGACAGCTGCCTATACCCCTGGGGAAAGACAACCAACCCACTCACCCACATGCACCTCAAAGAGTCCCCATTTGCAGAGGGACATTCTAGCCAGACTCTGCCTACTATTTGAGGTTTCACAGGAGCCCCAAGAATGGCAAGGAGCCGAGCTATCTGGCCCTGACAAAGAGGGAACCCCATGCCACAAGGCCATGGGTATGTCAGTTCTGCAGAATTAACTGAGCCCAGTGCCCAGCTGCCCCACTGTTTGCTTGTTTGTTTGTTTTTCCAGACAGTGTCTCTCTGTGCAGCCCTGGCTTTCCTGGAACTCACTCTATAGACCAGGCTGACCTCAAGCTCAGAGATCTTCCTGCCTCTGCCTCATGAGTGCTGGGATTAAAGGCAGTGCCACTACCACCCGGCTGTCCCACTATTTCTAAATACACAATTCTAGATCCCCTCCAGTCTCATTTCCCCCAACTGTAAATCCGAACAAAAGGGGCTGTAGAGATGGTTCTCCAGTTAAGAGCACTGGCTGTTCTTCCAGAAGACTTCAATTCCCAGCACCCACATGGTAGCTTACAACTGTTTGTAGCTCCAGCTCCAGGGGACCTGGTCCCTCATCAGGCCCTCATGGGTACCAGGCACCCTCATGGTGCACAGACATATAGGCAAGCAAAACACCTTGCCTATAAAATAATGTTCTTATTCTTTTTGTTTGTTTGTTTTTCGAGACAGGGTTTCTCTGTGGTTTTGGAGCCTGTCCTGAACTAGTTCTTGTAGACCAGGCTGGTCTCGAACTCACAGAGATCCACCTGGCTCTGCCTCCCAAGTGCTGGGATTAAAGGCGTGTACCGCCACCGCCCGGCCTAAAATAATTTTTTTAAAAAATGGAACAAAAGCTATGAGCCTGTGAACTGATGCTCAACACACAGCGTTTACAAGAGGTCTGGTTTTGTGAGCTGACTTCCTGTCTCCTGAGCCGGCCCAGGGTCCCCTGTGGGGCTGCTGGACTCAACTGTCTTCCTTTTTTTCCTGACGCCCAGCAAAGATCTTGCGCCAGCTCACCAGTGACTACACTATTGGATTTGGAAAGTTTGTGGACAAAGTCAGTGTCCCTCAGACAGACATGCGGCCTGAGAAGTGAGTGGGCAGGTCTGGGTGGGCTGGGGTCCCGGCCATGGGCACTGGAGCATGAGGGACCTCACCCTTCCCTGACGCTGGCTCTGTCTGCACCTCTGTCTAGGCTGAAGGAGCCCTGGCCCAACAGCGACCCTCCATTCTCCTTCAAGAATGTCATCAGCTTGACAGAGAGTGTGGACGAATTTTTGGACAAACTGCAAGGAGAACGGATCTCAGGCAACCTGGACGCTCCTGAAGGGGGCTTCGATGCCATCCTGCAGACAGCTGTGTGCACAGTGAGTGTCCGGAGGGACCCTGCCTGCTTAGGCCAGGGTCGTACCTTTCTGGGAAGGTTATAAACTGCCGCTGGTCTGTTCCGCCACCATTAGACTTGGAAATCCCTAAGAGGGTCCTCAGAGGCCTGGACCCCATTCCTTCAGATCACCAGACATTCCAGAGGCCCTTAATTCTAATCCTTGTTTTGACATGCTGGGATTCAGGCTCTGTACCCACGTGAGTAGTCCCAACTCGCTTTTGTATTGGTCAGTGAGGCCGTCATGGGTCTGGTAGTTCTGGAATATCCAGGGCCCTGACACTACCAGCCCATCTCCCATAGCTACAAGCTGCCCAGTCTCTAGCTGTGCGGGCAATTAACTATTTACTTGTGTGCATGCACGCCACAGTGTAGAGGTGTGCTTGTGGAGGTTGGAGTACAGCTTCCGGGAGTCAGTTCTCTACCTTCCCCTGCCTGAGGGACAGAACTCAGGTTATCAAGCTTGAAGAAGGCACCATCACCTGAGGAGCCATTTCTCCGGCCCAGAGCTAGCAGAATAAAATGGTCATTCTTTTCCTTTTTTTTTTTTTTAAGATTTATTTATTTATTTACTATGTATACAACATTCTGTCTCCATGTATGCCCGCACGCCAGAGGAGGGCGCCAGATCTCAGTACAGATGATTGTGAGTCACCATGTGGTTGCTGGGAATTGAACTCAGGACCTCTGGAAGAGCAGCCAGTGCTCTTAACCACTGAGCCATCTCTCCAGCCCCCTGGTCATTCTTTTTCATTTTGAAAACAACCCATTCATATGACAGATAAATCAGAAAACAAAACTTGCCTGTAATTCCACAACCAACAAATAGCCACCCCCTATAGCCTGTCGTCCACATACAGTGGGATTGTTTTACCTATAATTCTGAAACTTGGCCTTTTTTTCTTCACGTAATAGTATCGTAAGTACTTGCTCTTGTAACGTGGGTTTTGAAACCACGCTATATAAGCCCAGCAGGGTGATACACATCTGCAACCCCAGAATTGAGGAAGTGGATGGAGGCAGGACCATCAGGGATCCAAAATCACCCTTAGCTGCCTCTGAGTTCCAAACCAGCAACTTTGGAGGCAGAGGCAGGCAGATCTCTAAGTTCAAGGCCAGCCTGGTCTACAGAGTGAGTTCAGGACAGCCATGGCTACACAGAGAAACCCTCTATTGAAAAACCATATATAGACAGACAGACAGACAGACAGACAGACAGACAGATCACCCCAAGCCAGACATGGGAGTTCAAGGCCAGCCTGATCTACATGTTGACTTCCAGGACATCAGGACAGCTGAGGCCATACAGAGACATCACCCTATGTTTTTTTCCTTTTTTTTTTTT
>NC_022014.1:78986971-78990015 GCF_000317375.1 Microtus ochrogaster
AAAAAAAAAAAAAAAAAAAAAAAGAAAAGAGAGCATTTAATTGGGGCTTCTTACAGTTCAGAGGTTTAGTCCATTATCATCAAGGCGGGAAGCATGGCGGCCCACAGGCAGACATGGTGCTGGTTCTACAGTTATGGAGAAGGAGCTGAGAGTTCTACATTCCCACCCACAGGCAACAGGAAAAGAGAGACTCTGGGCCTGGCCAGCGTGGCCACACCTCCTCATCCCTCCCGAGTAGTGCCACTCCCTGATGGCCAGGCATCCACTCCACAAGCCTACGGAGGCCATTCCTATTCTTTTATTTTTTTTAGATTTATTTATTTATTTATACAGTATTCTGCCTGCACATATGCTTGCAGGCCAGAAGAGGGCACCGGATGTCATTACAGATGGTTGTGAGCCACCATGTGGTTGCTGGGAATTGAACTCAGGACCTTTGGAAGAGTAGTGCTCCCAGCCACTGAGCCATCTCTCCAGCCCCAGCCATTCCTATTCAAGGCACCACAGGTGCTCTGTCTTTCAGCCTGCCCGTTTCATTTGGCATGGTGCTGCGAGCATTTTTCCCATGCATCTGCACTATTCTTGCAGTGTGACTGATGGCTGGGGTAAGGAGCTGTCGCAGTGGATGAGATTTGGCTTTCAATGGCACCCATGGCGTGCATGCACTCGGTACTTGTCTTTCTGTCCCTCATTGTCGCATTCCGGTTCTTACTGTCGTCATTCACCTGCTGCCATGACGGCTCCCGTCCGGGCCCCTGTTGGGAACCGCTCCTCTTTTCCTATATGATGAAGGAATGGAAGTCCTCAGCAAGCAGCCGGTTTAGTGAGCATGGCCCTCCTTGCCTTCCAGAGGGACATCGGCTGGCGAGCCGACAGCACCCACCTGCTGGTGTTCTCCACCGAGTCTGCCTTCCACTATGAGGCTGATGGCGCCAACGTGCTGGCTGGCATCATGAACCGCAATGATGAGAAGTGCCACCTGGATGCCACGGGCACCTACACGCAATACAAGACGCAGGACTACCCGTCTGTGCCCACACTGGTGCGCCTGCTGGCCAAGCACAACATCATACCCATCTTTGCTGTCACCAACTACTCCTACAGCTACTACGAGGTGTGTGGCCTGGGCCCGGGGGGTAGACAGAACTTCTCGGACCTCCTTCCCTTCCCAAAGTTTCCTGGTCCCTAGGAATGGGCTCCAGTGGGGAGGTCTCTTGCCCACCCCCCTAACTGAACTCCCGAGCAGCTGAGAGGGGAGGTCCCGGTACACTAGCGGGCTCAGTGCGTAGTTTTACTGTGTGCATAAAATGACTAACGAAGATACAAAAAGAAAGAACTCAACCCAAGGCCTGCGTTGTCTCCTGTAGAAACTTCACAAGTATTTCCCTGTCTCCTCACTGGGAGTGCTGCAGGAGGACTCGTCCAACATCGTGGAGCTGCTGGAGGAGGCCTTCTATGTGAGAAGCCGTGTGGGGTGCAGAGATTGGACCCTTCTGGGACAGGGAAGGGGGAAGGAGAGTGGGCGAGAAGGTTGAAACATGAGTCTGGGACAGTCCAGTGAGGCGGGGTCTCTGACCATCCTTCAGGGGTCTGCCTTTGGGGTCCCCTGCACGCTCACGTCTCTTCCATGTGAGTCGGGGTGAAGCCACGGTGGGTGAGCCCAGGTGCCACACAGATCACTGATTGCTTCTTCTCCTTCAGCGAATTCGCTCCAACCTGGATATCAGGGCTCTGGATAGCCCCCGAGGCCTGAGGACAGAGGTCACCTCTGACACACTCCAGAAGACAGAGACTGGGTCCTTTCACATCAAGCGAGGGGAAGTGGTACGCTCCTGTGGGGACCGTGGAATGGGCAGTGAGGCTGAGGCAGAGCATTCGGAAGTGAATCTTCTAACAAGGGACACATGGCCTCTGGGGTTCCACCTTTCGGGCATCGACCTCTTGGAGGAGCTTAGTACCATCCTCTGCTTTGCCCATTTCCCTCACCATTGGCGAGGGTGAAAAGAATGCGCAGCCCTCAAGGTTGCTAAGACAAGCGAGCGGGCCAATGCCCCAGAGCCAGAGAGGCTTTTGTTCTGACACTAACACCATTATAAAGAAGGAATCTACAGCCCTAACCAGGGCAACTGGGGAGCTGGGGATCAGAACACAGGTCCATCCCAAGGGCCAAGGGCTTCAGGTACCACCACCCCTGATCATCAGGGCAAGGCCTGCCTTGGCTGACAGCAGGATCCCTGCAGGGCACATACAATGTACAGCTTCGGGCAGTAGAGGACATAGATGGGACCCATGTGTGCCAGCTGGCAGAAGAAGACCGAAAAGGCAACATCCACCTCAAACCTTCCTTCTCCGATGGCCTCCGGATGGATGTGAGCGTCATCTGTGATGTGTGCGCCTGTGAGCTGGTAAGATTGGGTCGTACTGTGAGGGAGGGGCTGAGCGGGGCACCAAGTGAGGTGGAATCTTCTGTGGGCACACATCCCTGGAGAGCTGTCCCAAGTCACAGAAAACAGCAGAAACACCCAGTGGCAAAGCCAGGCGTAACAGAGACACCTGGAACCCAAGCATTTAGGAAGCTGGGAAAAGAACCATAAGTTTGACACCAGTTTGGGCTACATAGAAAGTTCCAGCTGGGCACTGGTGGCGCACACCTTTAATCCCAGCACTGGGGAGGTAGAGGCAGGCAGATCTCTGAGTTGCCAGCCTGATCTACAGAACAAGTTCCAGGACAGCCAAGGCTATACAAAGATACCCTATCTCAAAAGAAAAAAAAAAGGAAGGAAGGAAGGAAGGAAGGAAGGAAGGAAGGAAGGAAGGAAGGAAAAAGAGAAAGAAAAACAGAGAGAGAAAGGAAGGAAGAAAGGAACAAAGAAGTGCTAGATCAGCTTCAGCTCCATAGTGAGACCTTGTCTCCCCACCCCAAATGTGCCCAGGGTTCTGTCTCTTTCCTCTATGCATGTAGCAGATTTTTCTATTGGGCCACCAACCAACTCTCAAATCATGACATGGAGACTTATATTTCTTTTTTTTTTTTTTTTTTTTTT
>NC_022014.1:78990115-79001492 GCF_000317375.1 Microtus ochrogaster
AGACCAGGCTGGTCTCGAACTCACAGAGATCCGCCTGCCTCTGCCTCCCGAGTGCTGGGATTAAAGGCGTGCGCCACCACCGCCCGGCTGGAGACTTATATTTCATTATGAATGCTCAGTCTTATCTTATGCTTGTTCCACTAGCTCTTATTACTTAACCTGCTTCTCTTAATCTACGTTTTGTCTCTGGGCTTTTTACTTTTTTCCTTCTGTCCGTCCTACTCCATCTAGCTGTCTGGCAGGGGCCTGGCTGGTTCTGAGCATGTCCCTCCCGTTCTCCCTGGAGCCTAGCATTCTCCTCCTACTTATTCTCCTTGTCTGCCAGCCCCGCCTACCCCTCTCCTGCCTAGTTTTGGATGTTCACGTTTTTATTAGACAGGCAAGGTGAAACAAAACCAACAGATCTTTACGTAATTAAACAAATGGAGCATAAACACACGCAGCACACCTTTACACAGCTAAAGGAATAGTCCACAACATACGCACACACCGTGGTCTTGTTCCAGCAAAAGGAAGTCCGGTCATCTCGCTGCAGCCACAGAGGAGACTTCGTGTGTGGACACTGTGTGTGCAATGAGGGCTGGTGAGTGGGGGAGGGGCGCCTGCCCTGAGACGTTCAGCCACAGGGCAGTTCTTGTCTGTACACTCAGCTGTTGGGTGGATCCAGTTCAAACTATTTGGGATGCGCCCTTCTTACTGAGTCTGATGTAGCCCTGTTCTGGGCTTGTTTTACTTTGTTTGTTTGTTGGGGACTTTTTTTTTGTACTGGTTTATTGTCATTGTTGAGATAAAGTCCTACTGTATAGGGCAGACTGGCCTCAAACTCACAATCCTGTCTTGGACTCCCAAGTTGTAAGACTATACGTCTATGCCGCCAGGCCTGTCTCTGGTCTCCTCCTCTTTTCAGTTACAAGGGTGCAAAAGTGACTGACATTAGACTGGACTCGGCTTTGCTGTAACCGGGTTAGGTTCTGTAACTGTATTCAATTCGCAATGGATTTGTTAGGCATAACCCCGTCATAAACTGAGGCACATCCATACATGGATATACGGGCTATTTCTGGATGTCTCTCTGCTAAGACAGAGACAAAGTGGCTGTCAGGCTCTGGGCTGGGTGTTGAGAGCAGGTGAGACTTGCTCTTCATGGGTCGTATCTTTTCCACCACATGCAAACGGATGACCTAATGAAATGAACTTAGTGGCAGATATGGCGGCTCTCGTCTTTTATCCCAGAGCTTGGGAGGCAGAGTCGGGTGGATCTCTGAGACTTTGAGGCCAGCCTGGTCTATATAGCAAGTTCCAAGCCAGCCAGGCCTATGTAGCCAGGCCTTGCCTCCGAAAGGAAAGAACAGAAACCACCCATGGGTAGGTGAGTGTCAGCAAGGCTGTAGTGCCATGCACAGACCACTTCGTTACTTGGGGAGCTGAGGCAGGAGGATTCCTCAAGTCCAGAAGTTTGGAGCCTGGGCAATGTAATGAGACCGTAAAGACAGCAAAATCCACCTTTGCCGGGTGCAGTGCTGCCTGCCTATGATCCCAGCCCTGGGGAGGCAGAGGGAGGACCTGGACAAAACAAAGCTAGTCTTCATTGTGAGCTCCAAGCCAGCCAGGGACTCCTGGAAAGACCCCATCTCACAACAAAAGCAAAGACAAGCAAAACTGCCCTGAGGCCCTGGGAAGCCTGTCGTGACTCAAGACAGAAGAACCTTGAAGGGGGACAGTTAGTGAGCAGAGAGCAGGACCCTGGGGTTCGGGTTTCAGCCGAGCCACTGCTGTCGGCATAACTCGAACATGCCTCCACGTTTTCGGAACCCCCAGTTTTGTGGTTTGCGAAACAGGAGCATAAAAACCCCAGGCTTCCTCCCAGGCTGTGCAGAAGTGACCAGTGTCTCCTCCAGGAGTGGCAAGGCCTGCAACTGCTCCACGGGCTCTCTGAGCGACACGCAGCCCTGCCTGCGTGAGGGTGAGGACAAGCCATGCTCAGGCCGCGGCGAGTGCCAGTGCGGACGTTGCGTGTGCTACGGCGAAGGTCGCTACGAGGGTGACTTCTGCGAGTATGACAACTTCCAGTGTCCCCGCACCTCTGGATTCCTGTGCAATGGTGAGCCGGGCAGCCTTGACCGGCTCTGAGGGCGGGAGGGTACTCGGTAGAGGCAGAACCCTATCCCCAGTTCAGGTTCAGCCGTAATCTGGACCTTCCCCCCTCGTTTGAAGTGCCATGGCCAAGGTCCCTGACAGCCATACAGGCTCCTACTCTCAAAGGCTGCCTCTGGAACTCAGATCTCTACTCCAGCTCAAGATGGAGACCATTTGGTTCAACCCCCAAAGGTTGACAGGAACATGGGAGAATAGTCTCACTTCTCTCCAAAGATGCAAAACTTCTAGTGGCAGCCACAAAATTGTGTCTCCTCCCGATCTCCACAGGACCTACCCCTGTGTGGTGCCAAAGCCATGAGTGCATAGCCGTAATAGTCTGGTGAACAATGAGAGTATAGGCCTGGACCTAGAAGAGGCGCAGCTCAGGCAAGCAGGCCCGTGGAAGTTGGTAGTTAGACAGAGAGAATAAATGAAAATCCAGCTAGTAGCCAGGCGGTGGTGGCGCACGCCTTTAATCCCAGCACTCGGGAGGCAGAGGCAGGTGGATCTCTGTGAGTTCGAGGCCAGCCTGGTATACAGAGTGAGTTCCAGAACAGGCTCCAAAGCTATACAGAGAAACCCTGTCTCAAAAAAACAAAAAGAAAAGAAAGGAAGGAAGGAAGGGAGAAAGAAAGAAAGGAAGGAAGGAAGAAAGGAAGGAAGGAAGGAAGGAAGAAAGAAAGAAAGAAAGAAAGAAAGAAAGAAAGAAAGAAAGAAAGAAAATGCAATCATTAAATATTTGTTAAACTCCCACTGTGTACTGGTCACTGGAGGTTATGCTCTTGTTTTTCTATATCTCCTCCTATCCTTGTTTGTCTTTTAATTTTTTATTATCCTTAGTGTGTGTGGGGGGGCAGAATACAGATGAGGTCAGAGGTCAGTTGGTAGTTAGTCAGTTCTCTCCTTCCACCATGTTGGCCCAGGCTGACTGTCTGCAATCACCCTTGCCCACTGGGACATCTCACAGCCGCTCTTCCTCCATCTATCTGGTTTTGATCTAGTGTCTCTTCTCCCCGGCTCTCCTTCTCAGAGTTCTGTGGGGGAGAAATTAAAGCATAAGCGGGGTGTATCTGGAGAGGGGCGACATTTACTAGAGGTGGAAGCGTGAGGGAGGAGGGGAGGAGGATGCTGGGGGATGCGGCAGGGCCAGCTTGTAAGGGGCTTGGGTTAGGGGAGCAGCAAGGAGTCACTGGGGATCACATCACTTTCTGCTTGTGTATCTACCTTGCTACACTCATTTGTGAACCCTGACCGTTCACTGCTGGATTCTCCTAGATGCCTTGTAACAGGTTTTGTGGTTTTAGTGGGATATTTATTTATCATGTGAGGGGTGGGAGCATGCGTGCTACAGGGCCTGTGTGTAAGTTCTTTCTCTGCCCACCATGTGGGTCCTAGTGCTTGATCGCAGACCATCACGTGTGCGCAGCAAGCACCTTTACCCTCTGAGCCATCTCCCCAGCCCCAACAGTTCGAGTTCTAATTTATACATGTCTGTACCCTTTCTCTGGCCTACGTCCAGTTAGAGATTCTTTTTTTTTTTTTTTTGGTTTTTTCGAGACAGGGTTTCTCTGTGGTTTTGGAGCCTGTCCTGGAACTAGCTCTTGTAGACCAGGCTGGTCTCGAACTCACAGAGATCCGCCTGCCTCTGCCTCCCGAGTGCTGGGATTAAAGGCATGCGCCACCACTGCCTGGCTCAGTTAGAGATTCTTGAACATGCAAATCACTGGGATGGATTTGTTTTGGGGGATGGTCACTCTGCCTTCACTAGAAGGCAGGATAGAGGGGAGAAGATTCCAGAAAATTGAGGGGCAACTTTAACCTCCAGGCTCCCAGAGGCCCACCCTAGTGGTTCTACCCTCCCTTCTTTCACCTCTTCACAGACCGCGGACGCTGCTCCATGGGACAGTGTGTGTGTGAGCCCGGTTGGACAGGCCGCAGCTGTGACTGTCCCCTAAGCAATGCCACCTGCATCGATAGCAATGGGGTAGGCCTGGGCGTGGGGCAGGTAGTGTGGGCAGTAGAGGGGGCCCCCTGAGGGATGATCAGAGGATGGAGCTCCGCTGGCTCACCGCTGCCCCCTCCGGCCCCAGGGCATCTGCAACGGACGAGGCTTCTGTGAGTGTGGCCGCTGCCACTGCAACCAGCAGTCGCTCTACACAGACACCACCTGTGAGATCAACTACTCCGCGGTGAGTCACCGCGGGGACCCCAGGCACAGCAGAGCGTGGGAAGGAGAAGCTGATGGAGGGCGGACGCTGGGCAAGAGAAGTCGGGCACGCCCAGCATGGCCCCTGTCTGTTCCTCCTCTCCACCCAGATCCGCCTGGGCCTCTGTGAGGACCTGCGCTCTTGTGTGCAGTGCCAGGCCTGGGGCACTGGGGAGAAGAAAGGGCGCACCTGTGAGGACTGCAGCTTCAAAGTCAAGATGACGGATGAGCTGAAGAAAGGTAGGGGGCCAGGGAGGTGGTCGCACATGCCCTTAATCCCAGCAGAGGCAGGTGGATCTCTGTGAGTTCGAGGCCAGCCGGGTGTACAGAGTGAGTTCTAGGACAGCTGGGGGCTACACAGAAAAAAAAAAAGCTGGGCGGTGATGGTGGCGCATGCCTTTAATCACAACATTCGGGAGGCAGAGGCAAGTGGATCTCTGTTCATAAAGTGATTTCTAGGACAGCCAGGACAACAAAGTGAGACCCTGCCTCCAAATGAAAGAAAGAAAGAGGGAGGGAGGGAGGGAAGGAGGAGGGGTAAGGGGTCCGAGAGACCTAGTGTTAGGAGTCTGGGCAGGGAGAACCCAGCAGGAAAGAGTGGTTACTTCTCTGAGGGAGAGGCTTGAGCTCTGAGCCGAGGTCATGCAGTCTAGACTGGGTTGTGAGCCGAGTTGTGAGATACTCCAGGACCTAGACAGAGGTTCAGAGATGGAGCAAGAGGCACAGAATGCCGCCGTGGGGGAGGGGGGGCTCACAGCTGAGCAGGGAAGCGTGAGTCCGGAGACCCCGGAATGGGGTGTCAGATGAGTTACTGCGCACGCCCACAGCGGAGTAGAAGGGCCCAAGTGGGCACGCAGTCGACCTATGGGATGCTATTTGCCTCCTGAATCGGCTCTACTGCCTGGACACCACACTCATGCAGTCCAGGGAAGCGGAGGAGATGAACTTTAGGCTAGGCTGTTACTGGTGCCAGCCCTGGGCAGGGCAGTCCCCTTCATCCCGGGACTTCGCTCTTCCTCAGAGCCCATGGTAGGCTACAGAGGAGGCAATACTTCACCGGACCCTGGGGTGGCCCGGGTGGAGGGCTGGGATCAGGGTGACCTGCTAACGATCTGTGGGTCCAGCGGAAGAGGTGGTGGAGTACTGCTCGTTCCGGGATGAAGATGACGACTGCACCTACAGCTACACCGTGGAGGGCGACGGCAGCCCTGGGCCCAACAGCACCGTGCTGGTACACAGGAAGAAAGGTGAGCTGGCAGGTGGGCGCAGCCGGTGGCACCGGGAAGCCCGGGCAGGCATGGGCACTGCCTCCCTTCTCCTCTCGCTCTGCAGACTGCCCTCCCGGCTCCTTCTGGTGGCTCATTCCGCTGCTCATCTTCCTCCTGCTGCTCCTGGCGCTCCTGCTGCTGCTCTGCTGGAAATACTGTGCCTGCTGCAAAGTAAGCCTCCCTCCGGGGTCAGCGAGAGACCTGGTTCACAAGCCTCGCTCCGGGGTCAGTGAGAGACCCTGGGTCACAAGCCTTGCTCCAGGTTCAGGGAGAGACCCTGGGTCACAAGCCTCGCTCGGGGGTCAGCGAGAGACCTGGGTCACAAGCCTCGCTCCGGGGTCAGCGAGAGACCTGGTTCACAAGCCTCGCTCCGGGGTCAGTGAGAGACCCTGGGTCACAAGCCTAGCTCTGGGTTCTGGGTCAAAGGAATGATGTGGGGGAAAAAACGGTAGAGCAGGATACCTGGTATCATCCTCAAACTCCTGCGCGCGCGCGAGTGCGTACTTCTAGCGAAAGGGCTAGAAGTAGAGGTGCCTGGGGAGGCCTGTCTAGCTTGGAACAACCATCCTAACCCTAACCCCACCTCGAACTCTTATCTCCTAGGCCTGCCTGGGGTTTCTCCCTTGCTGCAACCGAGGTATGGGCCAGGCACACCTGTGAGCAGTGGGTATCTGACAGCCCATTCAGGCTGGAGGAGAAGTGTGGGTGGAGCCAGGACCAGAGAAAGGGGAGGCCCTGGGTTCCCCCCTGATGGGCGTGGCTATGGAGGTCTAGGGAGGGGCTTGTGCTGAGGATCTTTCCCGCAGGCCACATGGTGGGCTTCAAGGAAGATCACTATATGCTACGGGAGAACCTGATGGCCTCCGACCACCTGGACACACCCATGCTACGCAGTGGAAACCTTAAGGGACGAGACACGGTCCGCTGGAAGATCACCAATAACGTGCAGCGACCTGGCTTTGCGACCCATGCCGCCAGCACCAGCCCCACAGAGCTTGGTGAGGGCCAGGGCTGGGGGCAGCGCCTCTCGGCAGTACCCTGACCCAAGATCATACCCTTCCTGTTTTCTTTGGGTGTTGGGTGCGGGTCCAGGACTCAGTCCCTTTCTGTTCCATCCCGAAAGGACCAAAACAAAAAATCTCAGGCCTGTATGCACACTGGCACACTGAAAACAGTCTTAGCTCCGTTTGCGGAGGTCATACTCTGCACCGCCTTGTGTACAGGGGGCTAATGATGCTCGTACCTCCCACTCAGTACCCTATGGGCTGTCTCTACGCCTTGCCCGCCTCTGCACTGAGAACCTCTTGAAGCCCGGCACTCGAGAATGTGACCAGCTACGCCAGGAGGTGGAGGAAAATGTGAGGACCAGAAACGGCTGCTTGGGCCCATACGTGGGTGCAATGGCATCCCGTGGGAGAGCCAAGGACTGCGAGTTCAGAACCTAGACTTTTCTAGGCAAGAGGGAGACGGGCCCTTTGGACATGTGTCTTGCATGGGGTCATTCTGGGTGGTAGCAGAGCCTGGGTTTCAGGGTCCATCCCTCAGGCATATGACAGCCAATCTTGAGGGGTCCTCTGGACTATTCTCAACTGTCTTCCCTTGTCTGACAGCTGAATGAGGTATATAGACAGGTCAACGGTGCGCACAAACTCCAGCAGACAAAGTTCCGGTGAGTCCAGGGGAGCCCCAGGTCAGGTGTGTGTGTGGGGGGAGGGGGTGCCTGGCTGTACTGAGCTCTACCTTCAGGCAGCCTGGATTTCCAGGTTTTGATGGGAGCTGTTCATTCAAGCTCCCAAGGGGGTCATGCCCCATTCCAAAAGCTATATGGCTCATGGCCCCTTTATTGTCCCCACAGACAGCAGCCCAATGCCGGGAAAAAGTGAGTTGAAGATACACAAGTTGGGACAGCCCCACCTCCTTCCCCTCTGTCCTGAGCTCCAGCCTCCTCCCCATCCACTCCTGCTCCACACCTCTGATCACGTCATAGGAAGGGAAGGCCCTAAATCTGGCATTGACTAGACCCTTCATTCCTTCCTCTCCTGGACCATTCTTCCAACAACTACTTAAGACACTTAAGAGGCCGGGCGATGGTGGCGCACGCCTTTAATCCCAGCACTCGGGAGGCAGAGGCAGGCGGATCTCTGTGAGTTCGAGACCAGCCTGGTCTACAAGAGCTAGTTCCAGGACAGGCTCCAAAAAAAAAAAACTTAAGACACTTAAGAGACCCGTTTACCATGAACCAGCCCCTCAACTAAAACACAGCCCAGATCTGCCCCTGCCCCACTGACTCATGGCCCTGCTCCCCTCTCCTGGGCCAGAGATCCTCTTGCTGAGCCTCAGTATCAGGCATGCTACTGAACAGGAAGACTAGCAGGTCCTGTGGCTTCTGCCCTATTGGGGAGGCTGTGTGAGAAGCGGTCCTACACCAAGTCAGAACTGGGACGGACCACATGTGGCCAGGCTCGGGCCAGCACCTCCAAGTACTCGCAGTAGACAGCTATGCCTGGCCATCCCAGCCAGTCCTTGGCCATGCAAGAGATCACCCTTGTTAAGCCCATTTTTGAATGAGAAAACTGAGGCTCACAGAGGTTATATCCCTGGCCTGAGGTTACCTAGCTGTCAGGGCTCAGAGGCAGAATTTGAACCCAGGCTGCCTGGCCGGAGGGAGCCTCTTGGCTGTCCCACACCCAACCCTTGTCTTACCAGCCCTGCTTGGTGGGGTGGGTGAGGAAGCGCCTTCCTCAGGTGAGGAGGTGGAGCCAGCCGGGCTTCTGGCAGGGCCCAGCACTAAAGACCACGCTGCCTTCTGCTGGCTCACATTTTGTTGTCCCCCCCTCCCTCCGCCACTTGAACGCTCTCCCACCCAGGCAAGACCACACCATTGTGGACACAGTGCTATTGGCACCCCGCTCAGCCAAGCAGACGCTCCTGAAGCTGACAGAGAAGCACGTGGAGCAGGGATCCTTCCACGAACTCAAGGTGGCCCCTGGATACTACACGCTCACTGCAGAGCAGGGTAGGGAAACAGACTCTCTTCCTGCCCCACCTCCCCTCCCACCCATGCGGCCCTGAGACCCATATCTTACTCGCACCCTAGACGCCCGGGGCATGGTGGAGTTCCAGGAGGGTGTTGAGCTGGTGGATGTGCGGGTGCCCCTCTTCATCCGGCCCGAAGATGATGACGAGAAGCAGCTGCTGGTGGAGGCTATCGATGTTCCCGTGGGCACCGCCACCCTCGGTCGCCGCCTGGTGAACATCACCATCATCAAGGAGCAAGGTTAGTCCGGGCCAGGAAGGCAGGGCTGGGTTCTGCAGGGCCTGAGCCAATCACTTACTCTCTGAGGACTGTCTCCCTCTGTAAGATGGGCTGAGGCCTCTGCAAGGAGGCCATAGAGGTGCTTCCTGCACAGCACCTGGTACATGAGCTAAGTGGCGCTCGCTGCTCCCTCTTTCCTCGTCTTTATGGTGTTGGGGATGGAAGCCCACATGCCAGGCAAATGCTCTACCACTGAGCTACATCCTCAGTCCAAATGAGAATGTCCATCAGATTCATCACAGCCTCCCGCCCATGTCCAACTCTCCTTTCCCCATTGAGGGGGATACCTGGATAAAAGCCTTGGCACTACAGGTGCCTGACATGCTGATGACAGTCCTCCTGGTTCCCAGAGGTTCCCTGACCCCTCCCCACTGCACCAGGATGCTCAGCCCTGACTCTTAGGACTGTCTTGTGTCCTGTCCCTATCTAACATTCCAGGCTGCCTGCTGGACTTTATTTTAACCCCTTAACTGCTGAAGAAATTTCCATGCTAGTCCTCTGGGTAGGCGGGAGGGAAAGTGTTAAGACGGAACTGAGACCAAGAGCTCCTAACCGGCATCTGGGTTCTTTGCAGCCAGCGGGGTTGTATCCTTTGAACAACCCGAGTACTCCGTGAACCGTGGAGAGCAGGTGGTCCGCATCCCTGTCATCCGGCACATCCTGGATAATGGCAAGTCCCAGGTCTCCTACAGCACACAGGATAACACAGCCCATGGCCACCGGGTAAGGCTCAGTCAGAGGGTAAGAGGACATCTCAGGGACTCGGGGGATATCCAGTGATTTCCATGGTTGCTACCCCAAGCCTTGGATGCTGGAAGTATCTCTAGACAAAAGTGGGCCTGCCACCAGGAATGGCCCACCCAAAGTGCCAAGAACACTCTGAGTAGGGTACCGTTACTGCCAAGAACTCAGGGCAAGAGGATCAGTTCCTCGTGGATGGGCCAGGTACCTACCAAAACCATCCTTGTTTACTCTTCAGTGATCCAAGACAGCCAAGTCACCAAACCATCCAATCTGACTTTGGTTTTTTTTTAAATTTAATTTAATTAATTTATTTATTTTGAGGCAGGGTTTCTCTGTGTAACAGTTCTGGCTGCCCTGGACCAGGCTGGCCTCGAACTCACAGGTCCTCCTGCCTCTGCCTCCTGAGTGCAAGAACTAAAGACATATGACACCTACCCAGCACTAATGTAATTTTTTTTAAGGCTGGACACAATGGCACAAATAGCCATCAGAAAGCAAAGGCAGGAGGCCAACCTGTTGAGCACAGCGAGTTTCCGGCCCACCAGGAGACACAGCTCAGTAGTACAGCACCTGATTAGTATGTGCAAGGCTCTAAATCAATCCTCAATAGGAAAAAAATAATTTTCAAATTAAAAATAGGGTTGAGGATGTTGCTCAATTGGCAGAGCACTTACCTAGCATGCATGAAGCCCCGAGTTCACCCTCCAGCACCACATACACAGGGCATGGTGGCACGTGCCGACCATCTCAGCTCTCAGGAAGTAGGAACAGAAAGTCATCCTCGGCTAGGCACTGAATTCCAGGTCAATCTGAGCTACGTGAGACCTATAGGCCCATTCAGCCCACACAGGGTAACTGTGCACATCAGGCCCAAACAATAGGGCCACATTGCCATTCTCTGTTTTGTTGTTTTAGTTTGGGTGATTGTTTTTTGTGAGACAAGGTCTTGCCACTAGCCCTGGATGGCTCAGACTAGCAGACTCTTGCCTCAGCCTCCCAGGTGCTGTAATGACAGGCTTGGGGCGCCACGCCCATCTCTCCCTATTTTTCTCCTTGCAAACTTCCTTTTCTGTTCTGGGTTGGGTCTCCCATAGCTATCAGGCTAGTCCCCCTACATGGAATTGAACTGGTAATTTGAAGTGCCACCTAGTGCTTTTTTGTGAAAAGGTCGTTTTCCTCCCATGTAGTTGGGTAAACACACCCATGTGCACACATGAAAATCTGAGGGCTAAGCCATGGCTCAGTGGTTAAGAGCACTGGATGCTCTTCCGGAGGGCAAATCTGACCCTTACCATTACTGCCATACACACAGCAGACACGTGTACATTCTCAACACACACACACACACACGCTCTCAACACACACACATACGCTCTCAACACACACACATGCTATCAACACACACACTCATACACTCTCAACACACACACACACGCTCTCAACACACACACACTCATACACTCTAAACACACATATATACGCTCTCAACACAAACACACTCTCAACACACACACTCATACACTCTCAACACACACACATATGCTCTCAACACAAACACACTCTCAACACACACACACTCATACACTCAACACACACACTCATACGCTCTCAACACACACACACTCATACACTCTCAACACACACACTCATACACTCAACACACACACACTCATAAACTAAACACACACACACTCATACACTCTCCAC